>NW_026112738.1:0-67683 GCF_024323335.1 Lathyrus oleraceus | reverse complement strand
AAGTTTGGATCTCAAAAAATGTTTCTCTTCGATCTGCAAAATCTATGAGGAATTAGGAAGAATAATAGCATATTTGGAATCTACATTGAAATCTGGATCCAATGATGTATCATTGTAAATTTCTGGAAAAAATTTGAGCGGCACCGCCGTGTGGTTCGTCGGAGAAGACGACCGGAGCTGTAGCTCCGGCGTCTGCGTGTTAGCTAGGGTTTTATGACTGTTTGCCATGTGTGCGCTTGCTTGGACAATTGATTGGATGAAAGCGCTTGACCAGGCCACGCGTTATGTTTGACTGCTGAGTGGCATGCTGATTGTGTTTAATGAAACGATGCGTTTCATCATTTGAACCTGGAGCGTTGGATTGATGGCGCGCAGCGCCATATCTGATGTTGATGTCTTTTCCAGCTTTATTCAAATAATTTCTTTTCCCTCCATTTCCATATTATATTTCAATTATCTTGCTTGTTTTGTAAAATTCATAAAAAATGCAAAAATCCAAATGAGTCCCAATTTTTTTTCATAGATTTGTATGGATGTCTACTTTTTTATGGTGCTGAATTCATGATTTGTTGATGTCTGGATTTTTATTTGTGAATTTTTGAATGAACATTGTGCTAATTTGATCTATTGCATTCAATGCATTGTGAAATCCTCATGTTAACCATTTGATCCAATTTTTTGCATGATTGACATTCACACATGATATGAATTTTTGGTCACTGGTTTGGATTTTTTCTTGCATGTTATCATCATTTTTGACACATAGATAAAATTGTGACAATTTGTGTCACATTTTTGACATTGATTTGATGCATTTTTGTTCACCTAGCATTTGCATCATTCTGGATTTGATCTTTTGCATGATGATTATTCATGACATGAGAACTTGTACAAAAAATATCAAAGTCATTGCATGCATTTCTGATTTGGTATGAATTTTCTAAGTTGGAAGTTCATTTTGTGCATATTTTTGGTCCTTGCATGGCATAGGCATTAGAGGCATTTGGTTTTTGATTTGATGCTGGTCCTTTTGAGGACATTTAGTGGAGTGTTGGAAGGTGTAATGTGTAGAAGATTGGGTTCTGTTTTGGTCATTTCGTTAGGTTTTGAATTCATCTCTTATGCTTTGTTTGTTGGTGTTTTTGTTGTGTTGTTTAAATGCACATAAACTAACTTTGTCTTGTGTGTTTCAGGTTTGGATACTCATCATTGATCTTGTGAGATACAAATGCATTTGAGTACTGACCTATGTTTTGTTTTGTAGGTTTTTATTGATGTGGTGAACTCATGAGCTCATTTGAGTGCAAGGGCACTTATGCACTGGATTGTGTAACTGTTAGAGGGTTTCACTGTTTGTTTTCTGGTTGTATGACTGAAGTACTAATTGTTTAGTCTTTGTACAGGTACCTTAGTTGCTTGCTTGCTTTAGCTCTTGCTTGAGCATTGGATTATGGTTGATACACCACTCAGGTAGTTAGCTTCTTACTTCATGTAGTCTGAAGTCCTGTCACCTTTTTGGCAGGCATTTTGCTGGCAAGTCCTCCTTCAGAGGCTCTGTTTGTGTTTGTTTAAAATTGTGCTCAAAGACCTCCAAGAAGAGGCATGTGATATTTGATAAGACCTCCAAGAGTAGAGGCAATTGACGGATAAAAAGGATTAGTAGCCAATCCCCTGTTATTCAGTGTGTCGTTCTTTATGCTCGCACTACGTGCTGATGCTTTTGAACATGTGCCCCAGATCTTTGTCCAGAGTCTGTCAAGTGGAAAAGGATCCCACTTTCTGGATCCCCATGCTTTCTCACCCTGGCCAGGGTTAAGAGCATGAGGTCTCATCCTCATTACCATTTTGATTAGCTTCACCCTAACGTTCAATGTTAGTGGTTAAGCTATAGATTACCCATTACATTTTGGCTTGTTTGTCGAGGTTGACATGACCCCTCTTGACTAAAGCCCACCCATTGTTTGAGCCTCTTGTATGGATATAGTGTGTGATGTTGTTGTTACTTGTGGATCTTTTGATGTGTGTGCTCTTGAACTAGGAGTTTCCATTTGAGCTTAATTGAAGGATCATTACCATGTTCATCCAAGTGGAGGATACAATACATAAGGATCTCTTATGAGACTTGTTTGATTGCTTATACTTCGTGCTTGCTTATTCCAAAGGATGAGAGCTACTTGGATCATCTATATGATCTCAAGAGAGGAACTCCTAGTGTGGTTTCATTTCATATCCCTCACCTTTTTGTTTCCTTAGGACTTAGCCTTCTTCTCCTTCATCCTCCACTCTAACCCAAGCCAAACCCTTTTTGTGCAAACATTTGACTATTGTTTTCAACATTAGAAACCTAAGCCTTATGCTTTTGATTTTCAAACTTTCTTTTCATAACACTCATTTTGAATTGAATCTTTAAGTCAACTTTGACCACTTTTGTATATACTTCTAATTGGTAAATATACCCATTCGAATTTCTTTTGTGGTTTCATTGGCCACTTCTTAATCAAATTTTCCATAACCTTTAGCTATTAGGTTTGAGTTATCTTTGTGGTAGATGTAATACTCACCTATATCCTTAGTGATGGACAATGAGTCTTCCATGCTTATTATAGGGTTAACCCCTCACTAGCATGTTGAAGCTATCCTCACATGGTGGATTTGTGGTTTTAGGTTGAGTTTTCTCCCTTTGATAACAAAACCTTAAGGCTTTTGGACCAATCAATTCACCAATTTGTTTTCAGATTTTTACCCCGACTACGAGGTTTTGATCCTAATCTTTTTATAAGAGGGTACGTAGGCAATGTGTTTATCCATCCAAACACAAAAATGTAAATAAACTTGTATATTCTCTCCTCATCTCTTCAATCATGTTTGCACAAAAAAAAATTTCACAAAACAACACCCTTACAACAAGTGTGAAAAGGTTCCCTAGGAGTACCTAGGATGTTTTGGGTGCCTAACACCTTCCCATTGCATAACCAACCCCCTTACCCAGATCTCTGTTTCTTTAATAGTTTTTGTTAAAACTATTAGGTTTTTGTTCGCTTTCTAACCATTCCTTTGGATAAATAGAAGTGCGGTGGCGACTCGACTTTGTATGATTTACCTTGGATTTAGTCAATATCTCCAATGGTAACGAATACCCCGCTACAGAAAAGTGGCGACTCTGCTGGGGATAATTCCTAGTGGGTTTTGCCAACTTTTCATGCTTGTTGTATTGTTTTTGACATATTATTGTGCAATTTGGGATTACTGTATTGTATGTAATGATTGATTTGCTTGATATTAATTCCTTGTATGCTTGGTGATCTTTGTGAGATGAGTTCTATACCCGGACTCGAGTGCACTTAGGATAGGAGAATGGCGTAGTCTTGTTGACTTGTGTAGAGTTATTCCTTAGCAAGTTGACTTGCAAGTCCATTCACTTGGTGGAGGTCATGTTGGGATCAATAATGTCACACAAGTAAGTTGTGGTTAGACATTACTCTTTCCAATATAGACCTTAGAAGCCAAGGACCTTAGTTTACCAAACCCATCTTGGCCTATTTTTAGGATGTAGTGCGAAAGTCGTTCAAATGTAAGATTTGATACGATTGTTACGCGATACTACACTCATAAGAGTCTCTTTGAGAATATTTTTGGAATACGAGTAGTCGTTTCTCCGATAATATCCGAAAGATGGGATGATGACTATGGGAACCTCTTGTAGAACATGTTTGGCAGGTTTAAACCCTAGTACATTCCCTTTGGGTGGTTCTTAACCGAGACTCCATGCTCGTGATTTGCAACAAACCCTTGATTCATGGTTGATCCGTTCATGTATCCTTAATATCAATGGAACTTGGGTGTTGATAAGGTGTAAACCATAATCCACCAAAATGGATGATTGATATTAAGGATGATATGATCCATCCCATGACCTTTGTTTGGTGTGCTTTGCGTGATCCTTGAGTGTGATTGTTGCATTCATGCATCATTTCATCCATATCATCAATAATAAAAGAAATTTTCAAGAAACTTAAGGGGTTTATTTGCAAAATTTTCAGACATGGAAAGACAAAGAAGGAATACAAAGAAGTACAGCTTCAGACAGCCAAATTTGAAAGAGTTAAGGAATTTGACATCTTATGTATCGGATCCCTTGGGTTTCAAGGCTCGTTTTGGGAAGCTTCTTCCTCTTCTGACTACTCAGGTGGATGAAGATTGATGAGCGTATTGGTGCAGTTTTATGATTTCTTGTACGGTTGCTTCACGTTTCCGGACTTCCAGCTTTTGCCTACCCTTGAGGAGTATGCTTATCTTGTGGGTATACCTATTCTAGACCAGTTGCCGTTCAGTGGCTTGGAGAGTATTCCTACTTCTCAAGAGATAGCTGACATGTTGCACATATGAATCTCTGATTGGTGCTCATATGACTACCAAAGGTGGAATTCAAGGTCTCCCTTCTGAGTTCCTCATTGCTCAAGCTACTGTTTATGGGAAGGCCATGAGTGAGGATGCCTTTGAAGCCATATTTGTACTTCTCATCTATGGGTTGGTATTGTTCCCCAACATCGACAAGTTTGTGGATGTGAACGCTATTAGGATCTTCTCTGCTCTTAATCCCGTTCCGACTCTGTTGGGTGATACCTATTTCTCTTTGCATATGAGGAATGCAAAGGGTGGTGGTGCCATTGTGTGCTGTTTGCCTCTGTTGTATAAGTGGTTTATTTCTCACTTACCTCAGACGGTCGCCTTCAAGGAGAACAAGGGATGTCTACGGTGGTCCACGAGACTCATGTCTCTCACTAATGATGATATCTCTTGGTACAACCGTGTGTATGATGGTGTGCAGATTATCGACTCTTGTGGTGAATTCTCCAATGTACCCCTTCTTGGTACATGTGGTGGGATTAACTACAACCCTGTTTTAGCACGTCGTCAGCTTGGGTTCCCCCTAAAGGATAACCTAATAACATTCTGTTAGAGGGTGTGTTCTTTCAGGAGGGTAAAGATCCCCAAGGCTTGAAGGCTAGGATGGTCGCGCTTGGCGCAAGGTTCATAAGAAAGGAAGGAAGGAGTTGGGTCCTAAAATTGTGTTGCTATGGAGCCTTACACTGCTTGTAAGGAAGAGAGCATCTGAGTATCTCATGCCTTACGAATATCTGAGACCTACACCTTTGGTTGTGGCTGGACCTTCAACCCTCCCTAACCAAGGAGTAGAGGAGTTGAGAGACGAAGACCTATCACGTGCCTGGATCCGTGAAAGGGAAGAGTTGCTTCAGCAGATTAAGGAGAAAGATGCTTTGATAGAGTTCCTCGAGCATCAGGTTATTGATGATCCTAATGATGCATGGACTTCTCTACTTCCCAGTCTTCCAGTTTTGGAAGAGGAAGTACGATCGACTCGCCAAGGAAAAGGCAGATATGGAGGCAGCCTACGAGAGGGAGGTGAAGAGGCTTCGTGCATCTTTTCTTCCTGTGTCCCGAGCTTTGGATGATTGCTTCTAGGGATCCATAGGATGATTATTTTCCTTTTCTCTTGTATATGATTGACAAATGTTGTACTTCTTTTCCCTGATATTATTTGATGAGATATTTCCATATGTGATAAAATGCTCAATATTTCCAAAATTTGCAAATAAAACCCTAGAGTTCCTTTGAAATAAAAACAAATCATATGCACAAGCATTGCATGCATCATATGCATAAGCAGGTTTTGTTCCCGGCTTCTGGTCTTGTGGTCTAACTCTGTGTTCTTCATTTATTTTGAAGACAAGCTGACTCACCGGTACTACACTAGAGCCAACTCTGCAAGACTGATGGATCATCTAGAGCAAGAGAACCGTGAACTCAAAGAAGAAGTCGCCAGACTGAGTGCTTTGATGGAATCATTCATGGCTGCCCAGAGCCAGTCTTCTCCAACACCTTCAACTCCTCCCCAGAGGACAGTCATCTTTGAGATTGTTTCCTCAACTGTGCCTGCAGCCAGTGCACATTTTTCTCCAGCAGCCATGTCAACTGGGTTTCCGTGGGGGATGCCTCCCAATTTCATGCCTGAGGCCCTGCTCCAACTTTTGCTTCTATGTCGGCATCTAGCCTGGTCCTTGCTGTTCCTCCGCCTGTCGTGCATACCATGCCTAGGGTAGACGACACCATCTATCATTCTGAGCCATTTGAGGGCCCAAATGTCCATGAGAAGATGGACGCTATGAACGACCAATTTCTTGAGCTTCGCAAGGAATTGAAGACTCTAGAGGAATGGATCTCTTTGGCAAGTCTGCTGCCGAATTATGCTTGGTTTCCAATGTGAAGATTTCTGTGAAATTCAAGGTCCATGACTTTGAAAAATACAAGGGGAACACTTGTCCTCTCAGCCACCTGGTCATGTATGCCAGGAAGATGTCAACTCAGACTGATAATGACCAATTGCTCATCCACTACTTTCAGGACAGTCTGTCCGGTGCCGTTCTGCGCTGGTATATGGGGCTGGACAGTGTGAACATTCGATCCTTCAACGATCTTGGCGAGGCCTTCGTCAAGCAATACAAATATAATATGGATATGGCTCCCGATAGGGATCAGCTAAGGGCCATGTCCCAGAAGGACAAAGAAACATTCAAAGAGTACGCCCAGAGGTGGCGAGAGTTGGCAGCACAGATCGTGCCTCCGCTAGAAGAGAAGGAAATGACCAAGATTTTTCTGAAGACCTTGAGTTCATTCTATTATGAGCGGATGATCGCTAGCGCTCCTTCTAACTTCACCGAGATGGTGAATATGGGGATGCATTTAGAAGAAGGGGTTAGAGAAGGACGTCTAACCAAGGAAGAAGGTTCTTCTGCCAAACGTTATGGGGCGTTTGCAAAGAAGAAAGATGGAGAGGCACATGCTGTGACCTCCCATGTGAAACCTAGAAGACCCTCTGTGAGGAGGAAGATTGTGCGTCCCGCCAGTAACCAGCACCAGGTGGCTCACATAGCACCTATTTTCAGAGACAATCAACAGTATCAGCAACATAGCAACAATCAACAACCCTTTTTAAATCCCTACCCCCCTCCCTCCTTTTGCCCCCCTACCTCTCGCCACCTCCTTAATACCTCAGTACCCCTCTCACCTAATATCTCTCACCCCCCCCCTCCCCCCCCTCTGTCACCCGCCTCCTCTCTTTAGCCCCACACCCACGTCTCTCCTAGGTCCGCCACCCCCCCTCTCTAGCCAGCACCTTCATCGACCTCATCCTTTTTTAACCTTTTCCCTCCTCCACCGCCTCACCTCAGCAATATCAACAACAACAGCACCGTCCGCAACAGCAGGCCTATCAGCCTCGAAACAGTAATCAAACCAGCACGAGTTACGAGAGGAAAAAGGTCACTTTTGATCCGATTCTTCTCCCTCCTTCTTTCTTCTTCCGACCCCCCCCTTCCCTTCCCCCACCCCCTTCCCGTCACATACCCCTGCCTAACGCTCTCTCGCAGATCGATGACATATGCAGAGTTATATCCCTCTTTGATAGAAAGGAAGTTGATTACTCCGAGAGACCCACCCGCTATACCTGCTAACCCTCAGTGGTGGTATAAGCCTGAATTGTATTGTGTATACCATTCTAATGCTCCCGCCACGACGTGGAGAATTGCTATCCTTTGAAGACCAAGGTTCAAGACCTTGTGAGGTGTGGCATCCTGTGTTTTAAGGACGTAGGTCCTAATGTGAAGAAGAACCCATTGCCCGAGCATGGGAAATCTGTCAACATGGTCCAGGGCTGCCCTGGCAAGTACAAAGTCAAATATGTCAGTCATATTCGACAGTCTTTGGTCGAGTTGCACCGTTTGCTGTGTGATTACAATCATTATGAACACGATCATGATAGATGCCGAATATGCCATGTTAACCGATTGGGTTGTCGCTAGGTGCGTAAAGATCTTCAGGAAATGCTGGACGAAGGAGTTATCGAGATTCTTCAGAATAGGAATGTTGACGAAGATGAGCCTGAGGTCAACGTAATTTCCCCAGTGTTTCGGATACCTGAACCTGTTATTATCAAGTATGATGGTAGCAAGCAGAAGGTTTCTCCTACCCTGATCATTAAGCCTGTCGGTCCAGTACCGTATTCTTCTGAAAAGGCGATTCCCTTTCATTACAACGTTGTTGCTGTAGAAGATGGGAAAGAGGTGACTTTGCCATCCTCCTCCGTTGTGAATATTGCTGACGTAAGTGGTTTGACCCGCAGCGGTCGCGTGTTTTCTGCACCACCGAAGCCCCAGGCTAAGGCTGATTTTGTTGAACGCCCGATTGGGAATGCTGTAAGCACCCCGAATCCGGCACCTGTTGTTAAGCCCTCCTCTGTACTAAAAGCTCCTACTTCTGTTGGCCCTAGCGGCAATGTGAAATAAGACTGTGATGAGATGCTGAGACTCATCAAGAAGAGTGAGTACAATGTTGTAGACCAGCTTCTACAAACGCCATCCAAGATATCCGTGCTATCATTACTTCTGAATTCAGAACCACATAGAGAGGCTCTGCAGAAAGTTTTGGATGTGGCATATGTAGATCATGATGTCACAATAGAACAGTTCGATAGCATTGTTGCAAACATTACTGCTTGTAACAATTTGAATTTCTGTGACTCTGATCTCCCTGTGGAGGGAAGAGACCACAACTTGGCTTTACACATATCCATGAATTGTAGAGACGATGCCATGTCCAATGTGCTGGTGGACACTGGGTCATCCTTGAATGTATTGCCAAAAACCACTCTCTCAAAAATGTCTTATCAAGGGCCTCCCATGAGGCAGAGTGGGGTAGTTGTGAAAGCGTTCGATGGGTCTCGAAAGACTGTGATTGGGGAAGTTGATCTCCCTATCAAGATTGGACCAAGTGATTTCCAATTACCTTCCAAGTTATGGACATTCACCCATCGTACAGCTGTCTCCTAGGCAGACCATGGATTCACGAGGCGGGCGCCGTGACATCCACCCTACACCAGAAGCTGAAATTTGTGAAAAATAAGAAACTGGTAGTGGTAGTCCCCCCCCCCCCCCCCCCCCCCCCCCCTACCCCCACCCCTTCCCTCCCGGGGGAGAAAAGGCTATCCTGGTTAGCCACTTGTCTATCCCCCCCCTAGCACAATTTCGTCGTCCTTCTCGTACATAGATGTTGAGGATGAAGTTGGAACTCCTTTCCAAGCTTTATCTATAGCTGAGGCTGTTGAGAAGAGAACTCTTTCATTTGCTTCCTACAGAGATGCAAAGTTGGCCATTGAGTGTGGTGCAATTGCTGGTCTAGGAAAAATGATTGAGCTGGAAGACAATAAGTCCCAGGCTGGCATTGGCTTTTCTTCTGGGGTCTTCAATGAGAAAGGATTGTTCAAGAGTGGAGGTTTTATCCACACTGGTCAGGATGAAGAAGCTGCTGCTGTCTTGGAAGAAGATACAGAGGATTCTGACAATTTCATCATCCCTGGAGGGGTCTGCAACAATTGGGTCGCTATGGATATTCCTACAGTTGCCCACAAGTCAACGTAATGATCATTTTGTTTTAAAAACCCTTCTCCCATGCCAAAAGGAGGAGTGATGACATTGTTGGCAACATAAATACAATGATATTTTCATTCAATAAATTCATGTGAAATGTTTGTTTTTCCAATTATTTTCCCTTTTTGCTTTTTGCATGAAATTGGTGATCACATAAAACCCTAAAAATAGAATAAAATCAATCTTTTCATCTGCATAATGATTTGCCTTGTTTGATTTCTAAAAAGCTTTTCATATCCAAAATCATTATGCAGGTTGATTTCTAGACCCATTGAACATAATGATCCAACGCCATCTCCCAATTTTGAGTTCCCTGTATTTGAGGCAGAGGAAGATGATGTTGAAGAGATTCCTGATGAGATTACCCGTCTACTTGAGCATGAAGAGAAGATCATTCAGCCGCATCTTGAGAATCTGGAAACAGTCAACTTGGGGTCTGAGGATTGTGTGCGAGAAGTGAAGATTGGGGCACTCCTGGAAGAAACTGTTAAGAAGGGGTTGATTGAATTGCTACGAAAATATGTCGATATCTTTGCTTGGTCGTATGAAGACATGCTGGGTCTAGATACAGATATTGTGCAACATTTCCTGCCTGTGAAGCAGAAGCTCAGAAGAACTCATCCTGATATGGCAGTGAAGATCAAAGAAGAAGTTCAGAAGCAAATTGATGTGGGGTTTCTGGTGAATTCTACATATCCTCAGTGGGTGGCCAATATTGTGCCCGTGCCTAAGAAAGATGGAAAAGTCTGGATGTGTGTGGATTATAGAGATTTGAATAAAGCTAGTCCGAAAGATGATTTCCCTCTACCACATATTGATATGTTGGTAGATAATACATCTAAATTCAATGTCTTCTCATTTATGGATGGATTTTCCGGATATAACCAGATTAAGATGGCACCCGAGGATATGGAGAAGACAACATTCATCGCACCTTGGGGAACATTCTGTTATCGAGTGATGCCCTTCGGTTTAAAGAACGCCGGAGCCACGTATCAACGAGCTATGACCACCTTGTTCCATGATATGATGCACAAGGAGATTGAGGTATATGTTGATGATATGATTGCTAAGTCAAGAACGGAAGTGGAACATGTAGAGCACTTGTTGAAGCTTTTTCAGCGTTTGAGGAAGTACAAGCTTCGTCTGAATCCCAACAAGTGTACATTTGGAGTCCATTCTGGCAAGTTATTGGGCTTCATTGTCAGCGAAAGAGGTATTGAGGTTGATCCTGCAAAGGTCAAAGCAATACAAGAGATGCTGCGCCCAAAACTGAGAAGCAAGTCCGAGGTTTTCTTGGCCGCTTGAATTATATTTCCAGATTCATATCCCACATGACTGCTACATGTGCGCCGATATTCAAGCTCCTCCAGAAAGATCAGTCCCATGATTGGACCGAGGATTGCCAGAAAGCTTTCGATAGTATCAAAGAGTATCTGTCTGAACCTCCATTCCTGTCTCCGCCAGTAGAAGGAAGACCTTTGATCATGTATCTGACAGTTCTTGAAGACTCGATGGGTTGTGTACTTGGTCAGCAAGATGGATCCGGGAAGAAAGAGTATGCTATTTACTACCTAAGTAAGAAGTTCACTGGTTGTGAGTCTCGATACTCAATGCTTGAAAAGACATGTTGTGCTTTAGCTTGGGCCGCTAAGCGTTTACGCCAGTATATGATAAATCATACAACTTGGTTGATATCCAGAATAGGCCCAATCAAGTACATATTTGAGAAGCCTGCTTTAACCGGGAGGATTTCCCGTTGGCAGATGTTGTTATCTGAGTATGATATTGAGTATCGAGCTCAGAAGGCTATTAAGGGTAGTATCTTGGCTGACCACTTGGCACATCAGCCGATTGAGGAATATCAGTCAGTTTAGTATGACTTCCCAGATGAGGAGATTCTGTATTTGAAGATGAAAGATTGCGATGAGCCTACACTCGATGAAGGGCCAGAGCCTGGTTCCAGATGGAGTATGGTATTTGATGGCGCTGTAAATCAGTACGGAAATGGTATTGGGGCAGTAATTATTACTCCTCAGGGCACACATATTCCTTTTACAGCAAGGCTAACTTTCAAATGCACGAATAATATGGCTGAGTATGAGGCCTGTATTATGGGATTGGAAGAATGCATTGATCTAAGGATCAAGCATCTCGATGTTTATGGTGATTCGACCCTCGTTGTCAATCAAATTAAGGGTGAATGGGAGACGAATCAGCCTGGTCTTATTCCATATAGGGATTATGCGAGGAGGATTTCAACGTTCTTTACTGAGGTTGACTTCCATCATATTCCTCGAGATGAGAATCAGATGGCAGATGCTCTTGCTATGCTCTCTTCGATGATTGTGGTTAAATATTGGAATGAAGTTCCAAATATCACTGTAATGCGCTTGGATAGACCAACTCATGTATTTGCAGTTGAGGAAGTGAAGGATGATAAGCCTTGGTATTATGACATCAAGTGCTTCTTCCAGAACCAGGTTTATCCGTTTGGGGCATCTGTGAAAGATAGGAAGACTTTGAGAAGATTGTCAGGCAGTTTCTACCTCAATGGCGAAGTGCTTTATAAGAGAAATTTTGACATGGTTCTGCTCAGATGCGTGGATAGACACGAAGCAGACCTGTTGATGACTGAGGTCCATGAAGGTTCATTTGGTACCCATTCCAATGGACATGCCATGGCTAGAAAGATGTTGAGAGCAGGCTACTATTGGCTGACAATGGGGTCTGACTGCTGCAAATATGTAAAGAAATGCCATAAGTGTCAGATTTATCCGGATAAGATTCATATTCCCCCGAAACTTCTGAATGTGATTTCATCACCATGGCCTTTCTCCATGTGGGGAATTGACATGATTGGCATGATTGAGCCGAAAGCGTCCAATGGACACAGGTTTATTCTCGTAGCAATTGATTACTTCACCAAATGGGTTGAACCGGCATCATATGCGAATATGACCAGGCAGGTAGTTGTGAAGTTTATCAAGAATCAACTTATATGCCGCTGTGGTGTGCCAGATAAGATCATTACTGATAATAGATCTAACTTGAATAACAAGATGATGAAAGAGCTGTATAGTGAGTTCAAGATTGCACACCATAATTCTTCTCCTTATAGACCCAAGATGAATGGGGCTGTTGAAGCTGCTAATAAGAATATCATGAAAATTATCCAAAAGATGGTTGTTACATACAAAGATTGGCACGAGATGCTGCCATTTGCTTTGCATGGATATCGTACATCTGTCCGCACATCAAGAGGGGCAACCCCTTTCTCTCTTGTTTATGGCATGGAGGTTGTACTCCCAGTAGAGGTGGAGATCCCATCAATGAGAGTCTTGATGGAGGCCAAGTTGACTGATGCTGAATGGGTTCAGAGTCGTTATGACCAACTGAATTTGATAGAAGAGAAGAGATTGACTGCCATGTGTCATGGTCAGTTGTATCAGCAGAGAATGAAGAAGGCTTTTGATAAGAAGGTCAAGCCTCGCGTGTTCCGAGAGGGTGACCTCATGCTCAAGAAGGTCTTGTCTTTCGCGCCCGATTCCAGGGGCAAGTGGACTCCAAACTATGAAGGTCCATATGTTGTCAAGAGAGCCTTTTCAGGCGGTGCTTTGATACTTACAACTATGGATGGGGAGGATTTCCCTCGTCCTGTGAATTCAGATGCAGTCAAGAAATACTTCGCCTAAAAATAAAAACAGAATAGCTCGCTAAGTTGAAAACCCGAAAGGGCGGCTTAGGCAAAAATGAGCGTCTCGGTAGATTGAAAACCCGAAAGGGCGATCCAGGCAAAAGTTAGAGACAAGAAAAAAAATGAATACATGTATCCCGCTAGATTGAGTACCTCATCCTGGGGCAATCTAGGCAAAAATTAGGGATTTGGCAAGTAACTGCATCCTGACAAGACTTTGTTCTACAATTATCATCCGTTAGAGATTCTTATTCATTCGTCGTCAACCAAAGCTTCGAATACATCGAACTCATAATTGGTGGAGAAATGGTCATTATGTTCAATGTAGCCCTTTTCCAATATATATCACCAATTTCAAACTTGTGTAGATCTATGGAGTCTTGCCATTTGCAGACTACCATTCTATCAAATAAATTTGAGCTTTTATCCAATTATTTGCACTCTTATTTGTTTCTATTCAACAAATGTTTTGCATGTTTTAAGTGAGAAAATATCATTGTCGTAAACAAACAAATTTTTCACAAATTGTTTTTAAACAAAGTGAACATTCACAATGATGAAAGGATACTTAACGGATCCTCAGTGCTCTCTCAAGGGTGGCATGATTTCCAACAGGGTAAGACATTTGTTCATGTTCCTGACATGACTATATCCTCTTCTCCCAGAATATTGTTGTGGGTTATTCCACCGAGTGGAGTGCTTGTTGAGGTTATTCGCCTCCCCTCCTTTTAGCAGAGTAGTGCTCTTTCCTCTTCAGCAGATGTGTCCCCTTTAGAAGGTTCGATATTTGGTGGTTGATCCCCATAATTCCTTCATTTCCTCGGATAAATCCCTAGTAGAGTTGCTTATGTGGCAGATTCTACCTGTGCACTGAACTCATTTCCCCAGCTGAGACTGATGATTCATCCCTGCAGAGATATTATTGTCTCTGATCCCCGACAAATTGGATATTCTCCGGTGATCCTGGCTTCTTCTCTTGAGATGTAGTACCGGGTGGTTGATTCCTGGACCTGTGTGTGTTAGATATGTCTGTTTGTCAGCATTCATCAAACATAAATCACGCATATACATGTATAATTATAACATTCAGATATTCATGTTGCATTCTTTGCCATATATCGTTGTTTGTTGTCTCCTGTTATTTGGTGATATATATTTCCCCAAGAAGATGTGTGTGTCTGATCTCAATATAGAGTCAACCCCTTTAAGCAGAAAGTGTTTATCTTTCCTTCCGCATTCCCCACTGAGTTATATCCTCGTGGACGACAGTTGTTTCGGCTTCCTCCCAACACATATATTGGGATGGGTTCCCCTATTGAGTTATATCTTCATTAGAACGAGTCTCGGTTCAGTTTGCCTTTTTTGTTTGATCCTAAATTGGCCTCTTGTGACTGTCTCTGGAGTTTCCCTATGGTAAATGAATAATTGCTCAGTAATCAATAATTATTCACCTTATCCTCTGCGGAGTTTGTGGTTTTCTACCCTTATACCGGTAGTTGTAAACCCTATCTTCCCCCCTTTGCAGAGTTAACCATTGTTGTTCATCCTAGTTGATGACGGTTACTCTTCCGTGTTTTTCTACCCAATATCCGGTAGATGTAATCCCCTCTTTGACGGTTATCAATACCCAATATTCGGTATTGATATTCCCTCCTTCTTTCGGATATTTGCTCTGATTAAGCAATTTTATCCCCAGCGGGTCCTCTTTCATTTACCGTTTGCCGGTGATGTTTGTCGCTCCCCTTGATTGGTCATCATTATATACCTAGTTTGGTATCCCGATGCCTTTCTCTGTCGGTCGATTTATCCTTTATTAACCCAGTAACTGGTTGTGGATAATCTTCCATGCGAGTATATTATCTACGTTCCGACGGTAATAGATAATATATCTCATGCGCTCTTTGGTCGAAGCCTTTTGTTCTTCCCCAGTCGAGTAAGATTCGTATCCTTGTTTTGGAATCGAATGTCCATCCCATAATCGAGTTTGCGTTTTGCCCTCTTTTTGGATGATGAGTGTTTTGGGAATATTCCCCAATTCATGCTTTGGTTGGTCACCTAATATATGCCCAGTAACCGGTATCCCTGGTGTTCCTTCCTTCTGCTCCCTATTATGACTTTGGTCCCCTGTGGAGTCAGATTTTCCTGAGTTGAGATATACCTTTTAGGTCTTCCTCAGATGATTTGGTTGATTGATATCTCTCACCCTTATACCGGTCTTAGATATTCTTTCTTCCCGAGCTTGTTGTTCTCTCACCCTTATACCGGTGATCAGATCACATGTCTCATTGAGCTTGTTACCCAGTAACCGGTAACACCTCATCCCGCTGCTTCCCCAGGAGAGTATTTTTAGACATCCCCAGTGAGGTATCTGTTGTGGATCGCCTTTTGCTGTGTTCGCATATTCCCCAACACATGCACCTTCGAGTCAGCTCGATGTCCTTCCATTGGATTTATTCCCTTTGGAAACCCTTTTCCCCAGTTTCAAGTCGTGACCTGCTCGCGCAATTTATCTCCTTTTCTATCCCCATAAGAGTCCCCGATAGAGTCTCTTCCCCATGGAGTGGATACCTCATAGGGATTATCAATTTCCTTCTGATCTTTTCTTCTTTGTGGACACATATCCCCACAGAGTTTGTTTGTTTTGCATACATACATTTTCATTATGAGGTCTCTTAGGGACCAAAATTTGTCTCTTTGTTATTATTTAAGCCCATTCTACCTCGTCGAGACGAAGAATTTAACCTTCACTTCTCCGGCTAGAATGACCTTAAATAGGGGCATATGTAAGACCCCAATTTTGTCCCTAAGATCCCTCATGGCATCATAACATTGCATTGCATAGCCTCAAGGATCATTGAGCATCTTGGCTCCCTTTCCCTTTGGGTAGGGATCTCTTGTGAGTGGTGTGAGATCACCAAGCATGCTTGAATTGTATATCATTGCTTTTCTTGTTTTATTTACTAACCAAAAGCACAAAAATATGTCACTAACATCTTTTGTTTGTAAGCTTAAGCAATCACCAGGTCAAGAGCTTCAAGAAGATCCTTTGTGCAAGAGATGAGGTATTTTCTTAGGATGAGGACCACATGATTATTATAAGGAGCTTACATGAGCTAGGGTTTCATTTTGAAGCAATTTCACCAAGTGGTAGAGGCTCAAGTTAATCAAGACATTGCAAGGTCATCTGAGGACCAAAAGTCAACTGTGCAGTCAATTGAGGGCTATGAAGTGGGGAAATGAGTTGAGACACCTCAATCATGTTCAAATGGGGTCTATTCATCATTCTAAACATCCATCTTGAAGATTCAAAGGACATGGCAAAAGTTACTAAAAATGGAAAATGACCTATAATTCAAAGTTTCCAAATTTGGCAAGTTTTTGGTCCACTTTCAACTTGACTTGTCAATGTCAAAGAAGTTTCAAATGGATTTTTGATGAACATGAAAGTTGTAGATCTTTGTCTCCCCTTTCCAAAAAGTCCTAATTCATGTCCATATGACGAATGGTTGAGAAGTTATGGTCATTTGATCACAAGGTGTACATGGAAATTCAAAATGGCATAACTTTTGATACAATGCTCTAATTTGGTTCATTCTTTTTGCAAAATGCTTCTCATGTTCAAGACATCTCAAATTGACAGCATTTGGCCCAATTATGCAAAGGAATCATGACCATGAATTCATTATTTCACACATGTGCAAATTGAAGAAAATATTCAACATTCATTTTTGGCTTAAGATGCAAGCAAATTGATCTTCAAATCATGACCATTGGATAATTTTGAGTGGATTAAAGCCTTAACATGGGAAAGAACACGTGCATTATGGCCATGCTAGCTTAATGTGCATTTTTGCAATTTGCTTCAATACTCACTAATCATGATTAGCCAATGGAAAAGTGGATTAGCATGGTCATTAGCATGAAGTATAAAAGGCCAAACCCTAATCATAACTGCAATAACAGAACTTTTCAGATCAAAATTCAAGAAAACTCTCCAAAATTCTCTCACTTCGAATTCTCATTTTCTTCACACAAAGCTCAAATATTATTGCATATTCTTGATCCTCATGCTTCACTGATCAAGAATCATCCATTGATTGGAGCAATTCATCAAGAAATCGTGCAGTTCAAGAGCAATGTCATGTTGATGGAATTTGGAAATTGAAGTGGATTCAAGAGGATTCAACCGTTCATTTTTGCTTAAAGCTTCATAGGAAGATCATAGGAGAAGATCTGGAGCTTTTGAGCTTGTGAGAACGCGTGTACAACAACCTCCATTTCAAGGTGACTTCAATTTCGATCTCTCCTTTTGCTGATTTTAAGTTATAGATGTGTAGATATTGTTGTGTAGAGCATGAGCATGTGTTTAGATTTGAGATTAAGTGAGAATTGAGCATGATATGTTGACTGAAAGTTTGGATCTCAAAAATGTTTCTCTTCGATCTGCAAAATCTATGAGGAATTAGGAAGAACTAATAGCATATTTGGAATCTACATTGAAAACTGGATCGAATGTTGTATGCAATGTAAATTTCTGGAAAAAATTTGAGCGACGCCGCCGCGTGGTTCGTCGGAGAAGACGACCGGAGCTGTAGCTCCGGCGTCTGCGTGTTAGCTAGGGTTTTATGACTGTTTGCCATGTGTGCGCTTGCTTGGACAATTGATTGGATGAAAGCGCTTGACCAGGCCACGCGTTATGTTTGACTGCTGAGTGGCATGCTGATTGTGTTTAATGAAACGATGTGTTTCATCATTTGAACCCGGAGCGTTGGATTGATGAGCGCACCATATCTGATGGTTGATGTTTTTTCCAGCTTTATTCAAATAATTGCTTTTCCCTCCATTTCCATATTATATTTCAATTATCTTGCTTGTTTTGTAAAATTCATAAAAAATGCAAAAATGATCCAAATGAGTCCCAATTTTTTTTCATAGATTTGTATGGATGTCTACTTTTTTATGGTGCTGAATTCATGATTTGTTGATGTATGGATTTTTATTTGTGAATTTTTGAATGAACATTGTGCTAATTTGATCTATTGCATTCAATGCATTGTGAAATCCTCATTGTTGAACCATTTGATCCAATTTTTTGCATGATTGACATTCACACATGATATGAATTTTTGGTCACTGGTTTGGATTTTTTCTTGCATGTTATCATCATTTTTGACACATAGAGAAAATTGTGACAATTTGTGTCACATTTTTGACATTGATTTGATGCATTTTTGTTCAACTAGCATTTGCATCATTCTAGATTTGATCTTTTGCATGATGATTATTCATGACATGAGGAACTTGTACAAAAAATCTCAAAGTCATTGCATGCATTTCTGATTTGGTATGAATTTTCTAAGTTGGAAGTTCATTTTGTGCATATTTTTTGGTCCTTGCATGGCATAGGCATTAGAGGCATTTGGTTTTTGATTTGATGCTGGTCCTTTTGAGGACATTTAGTGGAGTGTTGGAAGGTGTAATGTGTAGAAGATTGGGTTCTGTTTTGGTCATTTGGTTAGGTTTTGAATTCATCTCTTTTGCTTTGTTTGTTGGTGTTTTTGTTGTGTTGTTTAAATGCACATAAACTAACTTTGTCTTGTGTTTCAGGTTTGGATACTCATCATTGATCTTGTGAGATACAAATGCATTTGAGTACTGACCTATTGTTGTTTTGTAGGGTTTTAATTGATATGGTGAACTCATGAGCTAATTTGAGTGCAAGGGCACTTATGCACTGCATTGTGTAACTGTTAGAGGGTTTCACTGTTTGTTTTCTGGTTGTATGACTGAAGTACTAATTGTTTAGTCTTTGTACAGGTACCTTAGTTGCTTGCTTGCTTTAGCTCTTTCTTGAGCATTGGATTATGGTTGATACACCACTCAGGTAGTTAGCTTTTTACTTCATGTAGTCTGAATTCCTGTCACCTTTTTGGCAGGCATTTTGCTGGCAAGTCCTCCTTCAGAGGCTCTGTTTGTGTTTGTTTAAAATTATGCTCAAAGACCTCCAAGAAGAGGCATGTGATATTTGATAAGACCTCCAAGAGTAGAGGCAATTGAAGGATAAAAGGGATTAGTAGCCAATCCCCCGTTATTCAATGTGTCGTTCTTTATGCTCGCACTACGTGCTGATGCTTTTGAACATGTGCCCCAGATCTTTGTCCAGAGTTTGTCAAGTAGAAAAGGATCCCACTTTCTGGATCCCCACGCTTTCTTTGTCATGAGGTCACCCTGGCCAGGGTTAAGAGCATGAGGTCTCATCCTCATTACCATTTTGATCAGCTTCACCCTAACGTTCAATGTTAGTGGTTAAGAGCTATAGATTACCCATTACAGTTTGGCTTGTTTGTCGAGGTTGACATGACCCCTCTTGACTAAAGCCCACCCATTTTTTGAGCCTTTTGTATGGATATAGTGTGTGATGTTTGTTTACTTGTGGAACTTTTGATGTGTGTGCTCTTGAACTAGGAGTTTCCATTTGAGCTTAATTGAAGGATCATTACCATGTTCATCCAAGTGGAGGATACAAGACACATTGAGGATCTATTATGAGACTTGTTTGATTGCTTATACTTTGTGCTTGATTATTCCAAAGGATGGGAGCTACTTGGATCATCTATATGATCTCAAGAGAGGAACTCCTAGTGTGGTTTCATTTCATATCCTTCACCTTTTTGTTTCCTTAGGACTTAGCCTTTCTCCTTCATCTCTCCACTCTAACCCAAGCCAAAACCCTTTTGTGCAAACATTTGACTATTTTTTCAACATTAGAAACCTAAGCCTTATGCTTTTGATTTTCAAACTTTTTTTTCATAACACTCATTTTGAATTGAATCTTTAAGTCAACTTTGACCACTTTTGTATATACTTCTAATTGGTAAATATAACCCATTCAAATTTCCTTTTTGTGGTTTCATTGGCCACTTCTTAATCAAATTTTCCATAACCTTTAGCTATTAGGTTTGAGTTATCTTTGTGGTAGATGTAATACTCACCTATATCCTTAGTGATGGACAATGAGTCTTCCATGCTTATTATTGGGTTAACCCCTCACTAGCATGTTGAAGCTATCCTCACATGGTGGATTTGTGGTTTTAGGTTGAGTTTTCTCCCTTTGATAACAAAAGACCTTAAGGCTTTTGGACCAATCAATTCACCAATTTGTTTTGAGATTTTTACCCCGAACTACGAGGTTTTGATCCTAATCTTTTTATAAGAGGGTACGTAAGCAATGGGTTTATCCATCCAAACACAAAAAATGTAAATAAACTTGTATATTCTCTCCTCATCTCTTCAATCATGTTTGCACAAACACAAATTTCACAAAACAAAACCCTTACAACAAGTGTGAAAAGGGTTCCCTAGGAGTACCTAGGATGTTTTGGGTGCCTAACACCTTCCAATTGCATAACCAACCCCCTTACCCAGATCTTTGTTTCTTTTATTAGTTTTTGTTAAAACTATTAGGTTTTTGTTCGCTTTCTAACCATTCCTTTGGATAAATAGATGTGCGGTGGCGACTCGACTTTGTATGATTTACCTTGGATTTAGTCAATATCTCCAATGGTAACGAATACCCCGCTACAGTCGTGTCCGGGAGCACCGGAATGATACACACAATGAAGCTCAGGCTTGTACAACCACTAGGGGTTAGCAGGTACAGCGGGAGGGTCTCGCGGAGTGATTAAATTTCTATCGATCAGAGATGGATAGAGTTCAGCATAAGTCATCGGGATTGGATCAAAGGTGACCCTTTTCCTTTCATAGTTGGCGCTGACACTATTGTTGTTATTTCGAGGCTGGTAGGCCTGCTGTTATGGACGCTGTTGTTGTTGCTGATATTGCTGAGTTTACGGCTGTTGATAATGTGGAGCTTCCCTGAAGGCAGGTGCTATATGAGCCACCTGATGCTGATTACTGACTGGGCGAGCAATCTTCCTCTTCACAGAGGGTCTTCTCTTGATATGGGCAGACACAGCGTGTGCCTCTCCCTCCTTCTTCTTTGCAAAACTTCCATATCTCTTTGTTGAAGAGCTTTCATCTCGAGTTAAGCGTCCTTCACGGACCCCTTCTTCCAATCTCATCCCCATATTCACCATCTCAGTGAAGTCTGAGGGAGCACTGGCTATCATCCTATCATAGTAGAACGAGCTCAAGGTCTTCAAGAAGATCTTGGTCATCTCTTTCTCCTCAAGGGGTGGCACTATCTGAGTTGCCAATTCGCGTCACCTCTGGGCGTATTCTTTGAAGGTCTCTTTCTCTTTCTGCGACATTGCTCTCAACTAATCCCTATCCGGAGCCATATCCATATTATATTTATATTGCTTGACGAAGGCCTCGCCAAGATCGTTGAAAGATCGGATGTTCGAACTCTCCAAACCCATCTACCACCGGAGAGCGGCACCGGACAGATTGTCCTGGAAATAATGGATGAGCAGTTGATCATTATCAGTTTGCGTCAACATCTTGCGAGCATATATCACTAGATGGCTGAGTGAGCATGTGTTTCCCTTATACTTCTCAAAGTCAGGCACTTTGAATTTGATAGGGATTTTCACGTTGGGCACAAGGTACAACTCAACAACACTCTTACCAAAGAGGTCCTTCCCCCTCAAAGTCTTTAGTTCCTTGCAAAGCTCAAGGAATTGGTCTTTCATGTCATCCATCTTCTCATAAACGTCTGGGCCCTCAGATGGCTCAGAATGATAGATGGTATCTTCGACCCTTGGTAAAGTGTGCACGACAGGAGGTGGTACGGACATGACTGGGCTAGATGCGGACAAAGAAGCAAGAGTTGGAGCAAAACCCTTTGGCATGAAGTTGGCGGGCATTCCCCAAGGGAATCCGGCTGGCATGGATGGTGCAAAGTGAGTTGTTGCTGCAGGCACAATAGAAGTTACGATCTCAGAAATGACCGTCCTCTGGGGAGGAGTTGAGGGTGTTGGAGAAGACTGGCTATGAGCGGCCAAGAATGACTCCATCAGGGCAGTCAATCTGGCTACTTCCTCCTTCAGCTCGCGATTCTCTTGTTCCAAATGATCCATCAATCTCGAAGAATTGGCTCTGGTGTAGTACCGGTGAGTCAGCTTATCTTCAAAATAAATGAAGAACACAGAGTTAGACCATAGGACAAGGAGCCTGGAGCAAAACCTGCATATGCACATGATGCATGCAATGCTTGTGCATATGATTTGTTTTCTATATCAGAGGAACTTTAGAGTTCTATTTGCAAATTTTGGGAAAAATTACATTTTTATCACATATGGAAACATCTCATCAATAATATTTGGAAAATATTTTCACACCAAAGAAATACAGCATTGGTAACCAAAATAATACAAGAGAAAAGGAAAATGATCATCCTATGGATCCCTAAAAACAATCATCAAAAGCTCGGGATACAGGAAGATAAGATGCATGAAGCCTCTTAACCTCCTCCTCATAGGCTGCCTCCATATCTGCCTTCTCCTTGGCGAGTCGATCGTACTTCCTCTTCCAGAACCTAGAAGACTGAGGAAGTAGAGAAGTCCATGCATCATCAGGATCATCAATAACCTGATGCTCGAGAAACTCAATCAAAGCATCCTTCTCCTTAATCTGCTGAAGCAACTCTTCTCGTTCACAGATCCAAGCACGTGAACGGTCTTTGTCTCTCAACTCCTCTACTCCTTGGTCAGGGAGGGTTGATGGCCCAGCCATAACCAAAGGTGTAGGTCTCGGATATTCGTACGACATGAGATACTCAGAAGCTCTCTTCCTAACCCAAGCAGTGTAAGGCTCCAAAGCGACACAATTCTTAGAACCTAACTCATTCCTTTCTTTCCTATGAATCTTGCGCCAAGCGCGGACCATCCTACCCTTCAAGCCTTGGGGATATTTACCCTCTTGGAAGAACACACCTTCTAACAGAATGTTATTGGGTTTATCTTTTAGGGGGAACCCAAGTTGACGACGTGCCAAAACAGGGTTGTAGTTAATCCTACCACATGTACCAAGAAGAGGTACATTTGAGAATTCACCACAAGAATCGATAATCTGCACACCATCATATACACGGTTGTACCAAGAGATATCATCATTAGTGAGAGACATAAGTCTCGTGGACCACCGTAGACATCCTTTGTTTTCCTTGAAGGCGACCGTCTGTGGTAAGTGAGAAATAAACCACTTATACAACAGAGGCAAACAACACACAATGGCACCACCACCCTTTGCATTCATCATATGCAAAGAAAAATAAGTGTCACCCAACAGAGTCGGAACGGGATTAAGAGTAGAGAAAATCCTAATAGTGTTCACATCTACAAACTTGTCGATGTTGGGGAACAACACTAACCCATAGATGAGAAGTACAAATATGGCTTCAAAGGCATCCTCACTCATGGCCTTCCCATACATAGTAGCTTGAGCAATGAGGAACTCAGAAGGGAGACTTTGAATTCCACCTTTGGTAGTCATATGAGCACCAACCAGAGATTCATCTATATGCAATATGTCAGCTATCTCTCGAGAAGTAGGAATACTCTCTAAGCCACTGAACGACAATTGGTCTAGAATAGGTATACCCACAAGATGGGCATACTCCTCAAGTGTAGGCAAAAGCTGGAAATCCGGAAATGTGAAGCAACGGTACAAAGGATCATAAAACTGCACCAATACACTCATCAATCCTTCATCAACCTGAGTAGTCAGAAGAGGAAGAAGCTTCCCAAAACGAGCCTTAAAACCCAAGGGATCTAATACATAGGATGTCAAATTCCTTAGTTCTTTCAAATCTGGTTGTTTAAATCTGTACTTCTTTGTATTCCTTCTTTGTCTTTCCATGTCTGAAAATTTTGCAAATAGACCTCTTAAATTCCTTGATTTTTTTTTAATGATATGAATGCAAATGGGTGCATGAATGCATGAACGCAACAAACACACTCAAGGAACAAGCAAAGCACACCAAACAAAGGTCATGGGATGGATCATATTATCCTTAATATCAATCATCCATTTTGGTGGATTATGGTTTACACCTTATCAACACCCAAGTTCCATTGATATTAAGGATACATGAACAGATCAACCATGAATCAAGGGTTTGTTGCAAGTCACGAGCATGGAGTTTTGGTTAAGAACCACCAAAAAGGAGTGTACTAAGGTTTAACCTGCCAAACATGTTCTACTAGAGGTTCCCATAGTCATCATTCCATCTTTCGGATATTATCAGAGAAACGACTACTCGTATTCCAAAAAATATTCTCAAGAGAGACTCTTATGAGTGTAGTATCGCGTAACAATCGTATCAAATCTTACACTTGAACGACTTTCGCATTACATCCTAAGAATAGGCCAAGATGGGCTTGGTAAACTAAGGTCCTTGGCTTCTAAGGTCTATATTGGAAAGAGTAATGTCTAACCACAACTACTTGTGTGACATTATTGATCCCAACATGACCTCCACCAAGTGAATGGACTTGCAAGTCAACTTGCTAAGGAATAACTCCACACAAGTCAACAAGACTACGCCATTAGAGATATTGACTAAATCTAAGGTAAATCATACAAGTCGAGTCGCCACCGCACTTCTATTTATCCAAAGGAATGGTTAGAAAGCGAACAAAAACCTAAAAGTTTTATCGAATCAAAAACTAGTAAAAATGTCAGAGATCTGGGTAAGGGGGTTGGTTATGCAATGGAAAGGTGTTAGGCACCCAAAACATCCTAGGTACTCCTAGGGAGCCCTTTTCACATTGGTTGTAAGGTTGGTATTTTGTGAAAATTTGTTTGTGCAAACATGATTGGGGAGATGAGAGAAGAATGTACAAATTTATTTACATTTTTGTGTTTGGATGGATAAACCCATTGCCTACGTACCATCTTAAAAAATATTAGGATCAAAACCTCGTAGTTCGGGGTAAAAATCTCAAAACAAGTTGGTGAATTGATTGGTCCAAAAGCCTTAAGGTCTTTTGTTATCCAAGGGAGAAAACTCAACCTAAAACCACAAATCCACCATGTGAGGATAGCTTCAACATGCTAGTGAGGGATTAACCCTATAATAAGCATGGAAGACTCATTGTCCATCACTAAGGATATAGGTGAGCATTACATCTACCTCAAGGATAACTCAAACCTAATAGCTAAAGGTTATGAAAATTTTGATTAAGAAGGTGGCCATTGAAACCACAAAAAGACATTTGAATGGGTTGTATTTACCAATGAAAAGTATTTACAAAATGGTCAAAGTTGACTTAGAAGTTCAATTCAAAATAAGTGTTACGAAAAGAAAGGTTTGAAAATCAAAAGCATAAGGCTTAGGTTTCTAATTTTGAAAGCAAGTGTTAAATGTTTGCACAAATGTTTTGGCTTGGGTTAGAGTGAAGGGAAGAAGAAGAAAGGCTAAAGTCCTAAGCATACAAGAGGTGAGGGATAAAGAAGCAAAACCACACATGGAGTTCCTCTCTTGAGATCATATTGATGATCCAAGTAGATCCCATCCTTTGGAATAAGCAATCACATAAGCATAAACTCAAGCAATCAACAATCAAATGAACTCTTGGAAGATCCCTCTCTCTTAGAAGCTCATGGCAATGGTTCCTCAATTTGGCTCAATGTTGGAATCCCTAGCACAAAAACACACACATCAAAAGGTTCTATTAACAATCAAAGAATGGATAAGAGGGAGTTTAGAATATGGTCCTTTCAATGTTCATCTTTAAGCTTTAAGCATTCTAAAGGCATGAGGCCTAGTTGCTCTTTGACATTTTAAGCACTCTAAAGGCATGTGGCCTAGTTGCTCTTCAAACTCCATTAGCTTGGGTAAAGTCCTAAAGTCTAAGTCCATTTTGTCCAATTCTTTGCATTTGGTTCACAACAAACAGACAAACACAAGCACAAAAGATATATACACAATTATGTGCTCAAGTGAGCAAAAGGCAAATTGCATTAACATAAACATGTGCTCAAATGAGCAAAGGGAAAAGTAAATGAATAATATGTACAAGAATAGTAAATTGCATAAAAGTAAAGTGCAAAAAGTAAAGGTTAATGGTTAATGGTTAATGGTTAATGTTAGTGTGCCATAAGGCAAATTTAGCGCTATGTTAAGCAATCGTAATTGGACTTATGTAGAAGTCACAACTATCTGAGGCCGGTCAATAATAATGTAGGCAAACAACACAAGTTAGAAGTCTTGATTAGTGAACCAAGTTCCAACAACTTGCCATGCCAAAAAGAAAATGGGAATTGATCTTGTATTGGTTTAAGCCCTTTGCATGATTTAGGAAGCAACCCATCCTTAATGCAAAGCCATTCACTTGATCATTTGATCAAGATGAATTAGATTTGAATCAAGGAAGATTAAACCTCCCTAATCAATGCTAACTTATCAACCTTAAACTCATTGATCAAAAAGAAGATAAGAAGAAGAAGAAGAAGGAGATGAATAATGGAAAATGGAAAAGGAAAGAATAAAGTGCATTAAACGGAATAAAATGTACCAATCAACAAGTGTTGACCAATGACATTGAGGATCATGGTCAAATAATCAAAAATAGAAGTGAGATGAAGATTGGAAGTCAAGAAATGAACAAAATATTTTTGGCATTTTTAATATTGAAAATAAACTTGAATTAAAATAATAAAGAAATGTCAAACTTCAAAATCACTTCAAATCAACCTTGAAAGGTCCAAGTGATTTATCCTAAGTTCAACAAGGTCAAACAAAGTTTGACAAAAAATTTCAGCATTTTTAAAAGTCAGAAACTATTTTTAATCAATTAAAAATGAATAAAAATAACCTAATTGAACTAAAATCTCAAATAAATCTCAAATCAATTAGAAAATTGATGAGAATATTTTTCATAGATCCATCATCATTCAAATAGGTTAGGAAAATATTTTTGTATTTTTTAAAAATTGAAAACTATTTAAAATGAATTAAAAATAACCAGAAAAGAGAAAATTCACAAAAAATATCAAACGACAAAATAAAAAATATTAAAATTCATTTTTAGAAACTAGAATTTAAATGGAGAAGAATGAAATTGGTCCCATATTTTTTGGAATTAAAATAAAGAAGTTATGAACTTTTGAAAATAAAGGAAATAAAAGAAATAAAATTAGAAATTAGAAAAAGAGAAAAAACCAGGAGCGTCTGATCAAGCCTCATTAATTGACGTGGCTGATCAAACGCTCCACATGCGCGCGCTCATGGTAGGCTTGAGTCAATGAGAAACACATGGTATTTAAAAAAGTCATAAGATCCAAGCGTGGAGATTAGATCTGGAGATGCCATCACACGGTCCACAATCCATCTGGCAAAGGGACGGTGGGCAGAGCCACCGTCTTCTCCGGCGAGCTCCGGCGAAGTCCAGAAATTGCAGGTCATAAAATCCCAACCAAAAGGGACGATCCTCATATCATTGGAAAGCTGGGGTGATGTAAATCACCCCTGTACCATTGGTTTCTCCTCTAGATCCTCATAGAGAGAGAAATCAGAGAGAGAAAATCATGGTGTTCATACTGAACTTCATGGATTTCAATAATTGAGCATTCAAAACAATTGCCTCTATGAAGAGGACTTCAGACAACACAATAGCCAAACAAATGGATCAAAGATTAATGAGTTTCGAAGAAAAAACCAGTTGAGGATCACCTTTGAACTGTGGAGCTTTGAGCTATCTTTCTTGCTTCCTTTAGCCAAACAGAAGTTCAATGGATCATATGAGGGAGGTCTAGGAACTTTAGATCTAAAGATTCAACCAGACTCAGTTGAATTTTAGATCTGAAAAATTGAAGAAAATGTGAACTAGTTCCTTTGGTAATGGCTATGGATTTAGTTGTGCAACATGTCAGGCGCCTTTAGGTTGGTTTTTGAAGAGGAATGGAGCTTCTATTTATAGCCAAGCATGATGCAAGCAATGAGAAATCCGTGTGTGCATGAGCTTGGGTCCTCCATGCATGGGCCTGTACAGGCGCATGTGAGGCCCAAGAGCAATTGGAAATGAGTTCTGAACATCAACCAAATTGATTTGGACGTGTAGTTTGGAATGAATTGGCTTGTGCATGGAGTTTTGATGTGTTATGCATAATTGAACCAAAAACTTCTTTTCTTCGAAAATGCCACTTGCTAAATCCAAACATAAGCATGTGGGTAATGGTTAGAAAGGTCTTTATGTAAGGAATAAATGTTATGTTGAGAAAAAACTTATTTGAAGTGTGGAAATTTATGAAAACAGACCATGAAGTTCATGGTGCAAAACATGCCTTTGAGAATTTTGTCAAAATGAACCAACTTCAAGCCCTTCTGTTTTGATGATGCAAGCCCCAAATGAAAAAACCGCAAACATCAAAGTTGTAGATCTTCTCAAGACAATCAAAATGGACTTAAAGTTTTCATCATTTTGATTTTTTATGAAGGAGTTATGGGCACTTGAAGTTGGACTTTTTTGCCTTTCAATGCATTTGGTCCAAAGTGACCTATAATGTTTTGCATTATCACATGTATTTACTTTGAGATTATGAAATTTTGTTCAACATAAAATTTGAAGTAGACATATTAATATTTCCAATGCATTTGATCCCACCTCAAAATCATAAAAAATGAATGAGTTATGTTCTTGGGAAGTTGACCCAAAATTAGGGTTTCAGTCAAAATGACCTATAATGTCTTGGGATGGATGATGACCTTCCAAGCTTCAAATAAGTTTTTGATGAACATGAAAGTTGTTCATATTGTCCTTAAGAGAACATGTTTGCTTTTGGGATCATCTCCATTTGACCAACACATAAAAAGTTAGGTCTCAGTGCACTTCAAAATAGTCAGATGAATTGACTGATCAACTTCTCAAGTCCACAACTCATATCTTGATGAATTGATGATTTAGTACACTCAAATAAGTTCAATTATGCATGAAATGATGAATTAAAGAACTTCCCTTGATTGTATTTGACCATGGGCTGAGGTTGCTTCATGAGCAAGGTATTGTAGGTGATCAGCTGAATTAGGGTTTCCTTGAGGAACAAACATCAAACCCTTTGACTTGCTTTGATCAAAATGATGAGTTGAGATACTAGGGAGGCATATTTGATGGATGAGAGCTTTGGGAACCATTACCATGTTTGCTTTCATCTTCTCTTGGCCATATCTTTGCACAAAGGATCTCCTAGAAGCTTTGGACCTTGTGATTGCTCAAGCTACAAACAAAAGATGTTAGTGACATATTTTTGTGCTTTTGGTTAGTAAATAAAATGAGAAAAGCAATAATATATAATTCAAGCATACTTGGTGATCTCAAACCACTCACAAGAGGTCCCACCCAAAGGCAAAGGGAACCAATATGCTCATGATCCTTAAGGCTTTGCAAAAATGCAATGTTATGATGCCATGAGGGATCTTAGGGTCAAAATTGGGGTCTTACAACAGGACTTGCTGGCTTAATCACAAGAGCTGGTGACACCTTCTTCTTACTGCCATCATACTTGATAACAAAAGGATCAGGAACTTTAAAAACAAGAATAATAACATCAACTTCATCCTCATTACGATTATGAAGTATCTCGATCATCCCTTAGTCCAACATCTCTTGGATGTCCTTTCTCACTTGACGACATCCTCTTTCATTGATAGTGCACACCTGGCACCTATCATGATCATGCTCATAATGGATGTGTTCACACAACAACTTATGCATCTCCACTAAGGACTGCCTTATGTCATTCACATAAAGGACTTTGTACTTGCCAGGGCACCCCTGAACCATATTAACAGCTTCCTTCCCATGCTCGAGCAATTGGTTCTTCTTCACATTAGGGCCTACGTCTTTAAAAAACAGCATCCCACTCCTCACAAGGTCTTGCACCTTGGTCTTCAAAGGAAAACAATTCTCCACGTCGTGTTCGGGAGCGCCAGAATGATACACACGGTGAAGTTCGGGCTTGTACACCATTGGGGATTGGCTGGCACAGCAGGAGGATCTCGCGGAGTTATCAGCTTCCTATCAATTAAGGAAGGATAAAGTTCAGTATACGTCATCGGAATCGGGTCGAAAGTCACCCTCTTCCTCTCATAGTTGTTGGTGCTGGTGAAGTTATTGTTGCGAGGCTGGTAAGCCTGTTGTTGTTGACGATGTTGTTGTTGTGGTTGTTATTGAACTTCTCTAAAAGCAGGTGCTATATGAGCCACCTGGTGTTGGTTGACAGTTGGACGGACTGCTCTCCTCTTCATAGAGGGCCTTCTTTTAACATGGGAAGAAACAACATGAGTCTCCACCTCCTTCTTCCTAGAAAATCCTCCATATTTCTTTGCTAAGGAACCATCATTACGAGACAAGCGTCCTTCACGAACCCCTTCTTCTAGCTTCATCCCCATATTCACCATTTCGGTGAAGTCCGAGGGAGCACTAGCAATCATGCGCTCGTAATAGAAAGAGCTCAAAGTCTTCAGGAAGATCTTTGTCATCTCCTTCTCCTCCAAGGGTGGAACTATCTGAGCTGCCAATTCTCGCCATCTCTGGGCATATTCCTTGAAGGTTTCCTTGCCCTTTTGGGACATTGCCCTCAGCTGATCCCTGTCTGGAGCCATATCCATATTATATTTATACTACTTCACAAAGGCCTCGCCTAAATCGTTGAAAGTGCGAATGCTTGCACTCTCCAGCCCCATACACCACCGCAGTGCAACACCTGTCAAGTATCCTGAAAGTAGTGAATAAGCAGTTGATCGTTGTCGGTCTGGGTTGACATCTTGCGAGCATTCATCATAAGATGGCTGAGCGGGCATGTGTTTCCCTTGTACTTCTCAAAGTCAGGCACTTTGAATTTGAGAGGGGTTTTAACGCTGGGCACCAAGCACAACTCAGTAGCACTCTTCCCAAAGAGATGCTTACCCCTCAAAGTCTTCAGTTCCTTGCGCAGCTCAAGGAATTGATCTTTCATTTCATCTATTTTCTCATATAAGTCCGGGACCTCAGATGGCTCGGAATGATAAATGGTGTCTTTTACACGGGGGAGAGTGTGCACAACGGGAGATGGCACAGACAGGACCGGGCTAAATGCCGACATAGAAGCAAGAGTAGGAGCAAAACCCTCTGGCATGAAATTAGAAGGCATTTCCCAAGGGAATCCGGTTGGCACAATAGGAGCGAAGTGGGATGTAGCAGCAGGCACTATCGAAGTAGCTACCTCGGAGATGACAGTCCTCGTGGGAGGAGTTGCAGGAGTTGGTGAAGCTTGACTTTGTGCGGCCAGAACTGACTCCATCATGGCAGTCAGTCTAGCGATCTCTTCCTTCAAGTTCTTGTTCTCTTGCTCGAGATGTTCCATTATTTTCGGATGATTTGCTCTGGTGTTATACCGGTGCGTCAGCTTGTCTTCAAAATAAATGAAGAGCAAAGAGTTAGACCACTGATCAAGAGCTCGGAACAAAACCTGCTTATGCATATGATGCATGCGATGCTTGTGCACATGATTTGTTTTTTTATCATAGGAACTTTATAGAGATCTATTCGCAAACATTTGGAAAATATTGAACTTTTAAGACATATATGGAATATTCATAGCAATAATATTTGGAAACTTTTTACACCGAAGAAGTAGTACAGTTTTGGTAACCAAATACAATACAAGAGAAAAGGAGAATAAACATCCTATGGAGCCCTGGAAGCAATCGTCCAAAGCCTTCGAGATCGGAAGATAAGTCGCACGAAGCCTCTTCACCTCTCTCTCATAAGTTGCTTCCATGTCGGCCTTCTCCTTGGCGAGCTGATCATACTTCCTCTTCCAAAACCTAGATGAGTGAGGAAGAAGAGAAGTAACTACATCATCAGGCTCATCGATAACCTGATTCTCTAGAAACTCTATCATTGCATCCTTATCTTTGAGCTGCTGAAGAAGTTCCTCACGCTCACGAACCCAAGCACGCGAACAGTCTTCGTCTCTCAACTCCTCTACTCCTTGATTAGGGAGGGTTGAAGGCCCAACCATAACCATAGGGGAAGGTCTCGGATACTCTTACAACATGCGGTACTCGAGAGCTCTCTTCCTTACCCAAGCGGTGTAAGGTTCCAAAGCAACACAGTTCTTCAGATCGAGCTCATTCCTCCCTTTCCTATGAACTTTGTGCCAGGTGCAAACCATCCTATCCTTCAAGTTTTGGGGATCTTTACCCTCTTGAAAGAATAAGCCTTCCAACAAAATGTTGCTAGGTTTATCCTTTAAGGGGAACCCAAGCTGACGACGAGCCAAAGCAGGGTTGTAGTTAATTCCACCATATGTACCAAGAAGAGGTACATTGGAGAATTCACCACAAGAGTCAATAATCTGAACGCCATCATAAACACGATTATACCAAGAGATATCATCATTAGTGAGAGACATAAGTCTCATGGACCACTGTAGACATCCATTGTTCTCCTTGAAGGCAAGCGTCTGAGGCAAGTGCGAAATAAACCACTTGTACAACAGAGGCAGACAACATACAATGGAACCACCACCTTTTGCATTCCTCGTATGCAAATAGAAATAAGTGTCACCCAACAGAGTCGGAACGGGATTAAGAGAAGAGAAAATCCTAATAGCTTTGACATCCACGAAGTTGCCGATGTTGGGGAATAATACTAGCCCATAGATGAGAAGTACAAATATGGCTTTAAAAGCTTCCCAAACAAAGTAGCTTTGGCAATCAGAAAATCAGACGGGAGACCTTGAATTCCACCTTTGGTAATCATATTGGTACCAATGTCAGATACATCCACATGAAGAAAATCAGCAATCTCTTGAGAAGACGGAATCTTCTCCAAGCCATTGAACGGCAACTGGTCCAGAATAGGTATACCCACATGATAGGCATACTCCTCTAGGGTAGGCAAAAGCTGGAAATCCGGAAAAGTGAAGCATCGATATAGAGGATCGTAGAACTGCACCAACACACGCATCAGACCTTCATCCACCTTAGTAGAAAGAATAGACAGAAGCTTTCCATGGCGAGCTTTGAACTCTAAGGGCTCTAATACATAAGATGCCAAACTCCTTAACTCTATCGAGTCGGGTTGTCTGAAACTGTACTTCTTCGTATTCCTTCTTTGTTTATCCATGTATGAAAATTTGCAAATAGACCTCTTAAGTTCCTTGAAAAATCTTTATTGTTGATGACATGAATGCGAATGAATGCATGAATGCATGGATGCAACAAACACACTCAAGGATCAAGCAAGTCACACCATACAAAGGTCACGGGATGGCTCAAGTCATCATCAATATCAATCATCCATTTTGGTGGATTATGGCTTACACCTTATCAACACCCAAGCTCTATCTATATTGTGGATATACGAGAACGGATCAACCATGAATCAAGGGTTTGTTGTAAGTCACGAGCATGGAGTCTCGGTTAAGAACCATCCAACATGAGTGTACTATGGTTAAACCTGACAATCATGTTCTAAAAAGGTTCCCCATAGTCATCATCCCATCTTTCGGATATTATCGGATAAAACGACTACTCGTATTCCAAAAATATTCTCAAGAGAGACTCTTATGAGTGTAGTATCGTGTAACAATCGCCTCAAGTCTTACACTTGAACGACCTTCGCACTACGTCCTAAAATAGGCCAAGATGAGCTAGGTATCTAAGGTCCTTTGCTTCTATGGTTTATATTGGAAAGATTAATGCCTAACCACGACTACTCGTGTGACATTATTGATCCCAACAAGACCTCCACCAAGTGAATGGGCTTGCAAGTTAACTTGTTAAGGAATAACTCCACACAAGTCAACAAGACTATGCCATTCTCCTATCATAAGTGCACTCGAGTTCGGGTGTAGAACTCATCTCACAAGAAACCACCAAGCATACAAGCAATTAATATATCAAGAAATTCATACATTACAAACAATACATTCATCCCAAATTTGCACAAAAAATATGTCACAAATACATATAAACATACAACACAGACATAAGCAAAAAGTAGGCTAAACCCACTAGGAAGACCCATTTCTCCCCAGCAGAGTCGCCACTTTTCTGTAGCGGGGTTTTCGTTACCTTTAGGTTTATTGACTAAACCAAAAGTCAACATACAATTCGAGTCGCCACCGCACTTTTATTTGTCCAAAGGAAAGGCTAAAAAGCGAACAAAAGCCAAGGTAAAAAGTTTTTCAAATCAAAAACTAATAAAAATGTCAGAGATCTAGGTAAGGGGGTTGTTTATGAAATGGGAAGGTTTTACGTACCCAAAATATCCTTAGTATGTAGAAGCAAGCTTCAATCCAAAAAGTATTTTGATGAAGACAACATGTATCAATGCAAAAAGAGAAGAGCTTCAAAGATAATTCAAGCATCAAAGTTATCAAGCCACATATGCATGAGAAACATTTTGATCAAGCTTCTTTTTCAAGTCAACCGTTTGCAAGATTGTTGATTCACTTCTAAGGTATATCTAATTCATTCTTAGATTAGTATACAAGTGTTCAACAATCATGATCTGCATTTGCATTTTTAACATAACCATTTGTTAACATGTTGAAATGATATACACATTTTTCTTAAAGTATTTTTCTGCATTTCAACAGTGTTAACCGGTTAACCATATGGGTTAACCGGTTAACGGCCCAGTTTTTTGAGATTCTCTGTTAACGTTATATGCGTTAACCGGTTAACCCATTTGGTTAACCGGTTAACACTGTTCGTTTCAGTGAAAAATATCTTTCAGAAACTTGTACCTTTTCATCATTTTTTATGAAAAATTTATACCTCCTTGAAAAAGTGTTTTGGCAATATAAATTCTTGAATTTTCAAAATGAATTTTCACCTCCAAGAATTTTCATACAAACTTAAGATAATCACTCTTTCATATTTCCTTCAATATTTCATAAAAGTGTTCATAATCAAATTTTCATCTCATTCCATTTTTGAACACTTGTATATTATTCATTGAGTGAATTATTTATCTAAGGAGAAGATCAATCAAGAGAAGATTGATAATACTACACTTTGTTAAAATCATCAAAAAGACTTATTTCTGTTTTGACTTGTGATCCAGGATTGTTGGACACAAGGGTTAGTGTTGAAGAGGATTATTCTTCATACACTTGTTTACCTATAGGTTAGATAGTAAGCATCACCATTGGTGTGAGTAGGCTGTACCATAATTCTAACTATAGTGAAATCTCTTTCGAGTCGAAAGGGGAGTGGATGTACCTTCGGATTGTGAAGGGAACCACTATAATTTCCGGTGTCTTTTTACTTTCCGCAATTTATCTTTCCGCACTTAAACATAAAATAACCAAAAATCGGAAACAAGTTCGAAGAATTTTTAACCACCTAATTCACCCCCCCCCCTCTTAGGCGCACTTACAACTTACATAGTATTCTAAGGGAACCCTTTTTGCAAATATGTGTTGTAGGTTGGTATTTGTGAAAAGATTTTTTCAAAAGATTGGGGAGATGATAAGAGAATAGATTATATTTACAAATTTTGTTTTTTGAATGGATGAACCCATTGCCTACGTACCATCACAAAGGAGGATCAAAACCTCGTAGTTCAGGGTAAAAATCTCAAAGATTGGTGAATTGATTTGACCAAAAGCCTTGAGGTCCTTTGTTATCAAAGGGAGAAAACTCAACCTAAACCAACAATCCACCATGTGAGGAAGGCTTCAACATGCTAGTGAGGGGTTAACCCTATAATAAGCATGGAAGACTTATAATCCAACCACTAAGGATGAGGTGAGATTTACATCAACCACTATGATAACTCAAACCTATGACTAATGTTTTTGAAAAGGTTTTAATAAGGTGGCCATTGGAACCACAAAAACAACTTGAAATGAGTTATGTTTACAAGTTAGGTTTATTTACAAAATGAAGTCAAAGTTGGATTAAGATTTATTCACAATGAGTATTGATGAAAATGGTTTTGAAAAGTCAAAGGCTTAAGGCCTAGGTTTCTAATTTGAGACAAAGTCAAAGTTTAGAAAATAATTTTTGGCTTGGTTAGAGTGGGGAGAAGAAGAGAAGGGCCAGTCCTAAAGCATACAAAGATAAGAGGGGAAAGATAAACCCTTGGAGTTCCTTTTCTTGAAATCATAGAGATGATTCAAGATGTTCATTTCCTTTGGACTTAGCACACAAACAAGCAAACAACAATTTCAATTCAAGCTCCTAGGATCTCCATTTGTCTTGTCTCTTAATTTGGCTACTCATGACAATGGTCCTTTTTTCACAATCTCAAGGCAGGATCCCTATCACACAAAAGCAAACATCAAAAATTTCACAACACAATAATGGGAATGGACAAAGAATTAGTTTGGATGAGAAGTCCTTTGATGACAACTTTGAAATTTAACATTCTAAAGGCATGAGGCGTAGTTGCTCTTCAACAAGTTTAGCATTCTAAAGGCATAAGGCCTAGTTGCTCTTGAACTCCTTTAAGCATAGGTAAGTCCTAATTCTAAGTCCTTTCTCCCTTTTGCATTTGGTTCACACAAAACAAACACAAAACAAACACAAGATAACAATATATTTATATACAATAATGAGCTCAAATGAGCAAAATAAAAATGACATAAACATAAAATATGTACTCAAGTGAGCAAATGGAAAATCAATATGAATAATGAGCAAGAAATAAATGACATTAAAAGTAAATGGCAAGAAATTAAATGCTCAAATTAAAGTTAGTAATTAGTGGAGTTATGTTAGCTTGTTATCAGACAATGTAGCGCTATGTTAAGCAATCGTAAGTGGACTAATGTAGTAGTCACACCTATCTGAGGCCGGTCAATAAAAATATAGGCAAAGAACACAAGTTAGAGATCATGACTAGTAAGCCAAGCTCTATAAACTTTCCATGCCTAAACAAAAGGGGAAGGGCCTTGTATTGTCTTTAGGTGATTTGCTTGACCAAGAAGCAACCTATCTTGGACACAAAACAACACACTTGATCATGGATCAAGTTGAGTTTGATTTGGATCAAAGAAGGTTAAACCTCTCATTTGTCAAGACCAACCATAAGAACTTAACTCATTGGCCATTGATGGAAAGAATGGGATGAAGATGAAAGGGAATGGAAAAGAAGACAAGTATCAAATCCAATATCAATCAACACCAAACAGAAAAAGAAATGAAGATTACAAGTCAACAATAATTTTTGGTTATTTTTTGAATTAAAATAAAATTCAAATAAAAAATAAACAAATAAGGTCAAACCTCAAATTCAAATCAAATCAACTTCAACAAGTCCAATTAAATTCTCATAGATTCAACATAGCCAAACAAACTTTGACTAATTTTCTCAATAATTTTTGAAATCAGAAAGCAATTAAAAACAATTAAAAACCATTAAAAATAGCACAAAATGGATTAAAATCTCAAATAAATCTCAAATCAAATAAGAAATTGATGAGACTATTTTTCATTGATTTATCATGGTTCATAAATGCTAGGAAAATATTTTTGGATTTTTCAAAAGTCAGAAAGTATTTTAAAATGAAATTAAACTATTAAAAACCAAATAATTCACAAAAAATATTAAATGAAGTCATAAAAATAATTAAAAATCAAAATATGAAACTAGATTTTTCAAGAATTTTTTTGGAATTGGTCCCATATTTTTTTGACTTCAAATAATTTTTTTTATGAATTTTTGAAAATAGGAGGAATTAACTGAAAATAAAAGAAAATGAATTATCTGGAAAAAAAACCACAACCGCGTGATGCACCTCATTAATTGACGTGGCATGGATAGATGACTCAGATGAGAGGGTGCAACGTGCATCCAAGTCAAACGCGTGACATTATGAATTAAAACAAGTAAATACAATGGATGATCAGGATTAAAACGTGGCAAGGTGATCCAAGGGCCAGGAAGCAAGACACGTTGTGGTGGTGGTGGAAACCATCATCTTCTCCGGCGAACCAACGGAATTCGGCCACCAGTTGCAGAGAAAAAAAGTTTAACAAAAATGAAAAGTAAGGACATGGAAATGAAGCTCGTGTGATGGAGATCACCACTGTATCCATGGATCTTCCTCACTCTCCCTATATTGAGAGAAATGTGAATTGGAAGATCATGGTGTTCAAACTGAAAATGCACGAGATGGAAAATTGAAACCACCATTGGCTTGTCTCAAGTGTGGGGACTTCAGAAAACCACACAAACACAAGGATACTACATTGAATTGCAAGTTCTAGATCCAAAAAGTTTGAAGGTATACCTCTGAATTGAAGCTCTTCAGGCCACGGAACCTTCAAGATCTTGGCTCCTCTTTGCTCTAGGGATGTAGTGGAGATGAAAGGCTAAGGAATTAAGCTTTGAAGATCAACTAATGATGTTGAATTTCAAGCTCGAAAGTGAGAAAAAATTCGGAAAAATTCCTTTGGTATGGCTATGGTTTCAATGTTGCAGCATTTCAGATCTCCAAAAGGTTCCAAAATGAATGAGAGGGAGTGTTTATTTATAGCTGAAATTGGTTGTGCATCATGCTTCCCTCGTGTGCATGGCATTTGAAATTTGCTTGCATGGGCCTGTGCAAGCGTGTAGCAGGCCTAATGATGGATGAAACATCTTGCTGATACCACATGGAATAGATTTGGACGTGCAATTTGGAGGGAATTGGCTTGCATACAAAATTATAACATGAAATGCCAAAATGCACATAAATGAAGAGGTCTTCGAAACTCACCAATGGTAAGTCCAAAAAAGTAATGTGAGTAATGGTTGGGAAGCCCTTGAAATAAGGAATAAAAGTCTTGTTGGGCAAAAATTCATTTGGCATTTGGAAATTATTGAAAACTGGCTGTGAAAATTTAGGTACAAAATATGTTTAAGTCACCTTTGAAAATTTTAACCAAAAGTAAGCCTAATCAAACCCCTCTATTTTCATGATTAAAGCTTCAAATGGAAATACCTCCAACATAAACATTGTATATATTCTCAAGATGATCAATTTAGACTCAAAGTTTACATAATTTGGATTTTCTATGACAAAGTTATGGGTATTTGAAGTTGGGTACTTTTTCAAATTCAATGAATTAGGTCCAAGATGACCTATAATGTTTTGTATTCTCACATATATTTATTTTAGGATTATGAAATTTTTCCCAACATAACATTTGAAGTAGACATATCCGTATTTCCAATTAATGTGGTCTCACCTCAAAATCATAAAAAATAAGGAAGTTATGCCCTTGGTAAGTTGACCCAAAATTAGGGTTTTAGTCAAAATGACCTATAATGTTTTGAAATGAATGATGACCTTTCAAGTTTCAAATGGATTTTTGATGAACATGAAAGTTGTTCATATGATTCTTAAGAACATGTTTTCTCTTGGGGCCATCTTCAATTGACAAACACATCAAAAGTTATATCTCAATGGTGTTCAGTTTAGTCAGATGACTTTGACTGGTCAACTTTTCAAGGCCAAACTTCTAATCTTAATGAAAAAATGATTGAGGGTCCTCAAATAGGCTCATATATGCATAAAATAATTAATGAAAGAACTTTCCTTGATTAAATTTGATTAGAGGTTGAGATTGCTTCATGGGTAAGGCATAGTCAAAGCACAATGGAATTAGGGTTTCCTTGGGAAACAATCCTCAAGCCCTTTGGGTTATCTGTATCAAATTGGCAAATTGAGATACTTGAGAGACATATATGATGATTAGGAGATTTGTGGACCACTGTCATGCCTTTTCTCATCTTCATCTAGCCATTTCATTGGGCTTAGGAGCCTCCTAGGAGCACATGATCACTTGAGCTTCAAAACAAAAAGAGTTAGTGACATATTTTTATGCTTTTGGTTAGTAATCAAAATAAGAAAAGCAATAATATACAATACAAGCATGCTTGGTGGTCTCAAAACACTCAAACAAGTCCCACCCCTAGGGTTAAGGAGCCAAACATGCTATGATCCTTGAGGCAATGCATTTGTGCAATAACATGATGCCATGAGGGATCTTAGGGTCAAAATTAGGGTCTTACATAGACCATGCTCATTTTTTTTATAAAATTAAATCTTTCAATAGCTAAGGATTTTGTAAATATGTCAACCTATTGATGATCACTATCAATGAATTGAATATCTATAATACCTTCAGAACAAAGTCTTTAATAAAATGATGTTTAATCTCAATGTGCTTGGTTCTAGAGTGTTGAACTTGATTCTTTGTTAAACAAGTAGCAGCAGTATTGTCACAAAAGATATGGATATTATTTCCTTAAATATAATAACCCTCTAGCTAATATTTTATCCAATGCAGTTGTGTGCAACATTTAGCAGTAGATATGTATTTTGCTTATGCTGTAGAAAGATCAATAGTTGCATGTCTCTTACTAACCCAAAATATTATGATCTAACCTATGAATTGACAGTTCCCACTGATGGATTTTCTCTCAATTCTATCCTGAGCCCGTAATTTTTCTAACAACTCCCAAATCATTTGGCACGACTTCAAGAAATTATTAGCGATATTTTCTTGAGAAAACTAAGTCTGAAAACTTTTGTGTGTGTGTGTGTGTATGCATGTGTATCTGTGTGTATGTATGTATGTGTGTGTGTGTGGGTTCATGTGTGTGTGTGTGTATGTGTGTGTGATTAATCATATAATTCTACAAGGAAGCTCTTATGCATGTACAATGTTATTCACTCAGGAACATCAAGGTGTATCTTCACATACTTCAAGACTTTTTAGATACATCCACTTTAAAGACACGTGCTTGAACTTTACTTTGAGATGGGTCTTAAGTTATATTCCATTTATATTCCATCATCAGAGAATCTAACTTATCAAACCATATTGATTTGGTTGCATCCTTAACACCTTTAGGCTTGGCTTTAGTTGTTTTCATCAAGTACTAGTTGCCATCATCAAAAGCATGTTTGTATTCAAGAGAGCTTCCTTTTTAATGACCTACAAAAACACAGTTCCACAACCTCTTCCAACCAAGCATCGTCGACCTTTAAGAAAAGAATAACATTCTTCATACTCCTACTCTTGGTTGAAGAGTTGAAGAAAACAAAATTAGAGTCTCCTTCCTTAACCTACTTAGATTTTGATCATTGAGACACTTAAAAATCTTTAACCAGTAACAAAGAACAAAGCTCTACAATGTTACCAAAACGAATATGAATCTCCTCATCGAATAAAGATCTATGATCAATCATAGAATCAAAATTCTTGACCCCCTATCTAAAAGAATACATTTGGAAATCTAAATTATCAAACACTTGCTTCTTCCAACTTTTTAACACCACTTTAAGAGGTTTGAATTTCTCCGTAAAAAATAATAACATCCAAAATTGAAATAAAGAACTAGACCAACAAGAAAGAACAACCTGTACAAAATTATCATGAGCTAACTAGTGATTTGTTAAACCGATATGGTTTTAGTCCCCACAACGAATTATAATATTTGAGGATGACAAGACAGTGATCAGGAAACATCCCTTTGTCGGTGTTGTTGGAATCACATTGTCGGTGATCAATGCTATTTTGTGGCTTAGGCGTTATGATAATCAAGTATGATATCATAACTCAATGTTTTAGGACCTCAAAACTTGTTGTATACACTGTTTTGGATCTGAGACTTTATGGTATCTTATCGTGATTTCTCTAGCTTTAAGTCATATGAGTGAATTTGAGGAGTAACAAAGAAAATGGCACTATTATTATTGGATTATAATGACATATCATTGCTTATTATACGCTCCACACAAATTAATATTTGATGGAGTTGGTGATATTTGTAACCATGAAAGGTGATGTATCAATAACGATATAGCTAACTCCATTATTAAATATCAATTAATTCTTGTTGGATGTATTGTTCAATAAGCGGTGCATCTTGAGATTATTTGTTTAATGTTTAGTAACCGGCCAAATTCAAAAATGTGTTGTTAACCGAGAGATTTTTTTAAAAGTATTTTCTTTCAAATTATTATCACACAATCGATTGTGTTGCGATGGGCTATAGTCATTCTAAGTTTTGATTTTATAAAATAAATTAATGTTGTAAATGTGATATTTCGGAGATGCTTAAGTCTTACAATAATAATGAGCTTTATACATTAATTCTTATTTATGTTGAATAATGTGTAGGCCAACATATATATCGATGATAGATGGTAATAGAGTTCTTATTTTATAAATAGATATATTATATCCCTATTATCATCACACTGAGACATACTTGTTTAAGCATTTTTTTATTAAAATTTTTAAATAAATATTTTCTATTATAATGTTATATCGTTTCTAATTTGTATTAAAAATATATTAATATCTAGATTGTTATACATTAATAGGCTTAAAGTGTTGTTGTTTAAAGATGAATGAATAAATTTGTTTAGCTTACAGAAAATTGAAATGGCTAATATATTAGATATATTTGTATACATTTGTATTGTTTAAGCATTGTCTTCTTAAAAACTCTAAAAAGTGTGTTCTAATATTGTTTATAATTTTATTATAAATGTTATATTGTTCATAAATTTAACAAGTATTGTACATATGGGAAATATTTCTATCTAGATTGTTATACATTAATATGTTTAAAAATATTAATATCTATATTTCAAAGTATTGTTTTGCATTATGATTTAATATATGTTGTTGTGGTATTGTTTAAAGATGAATGTATAAATTGTTTAGCTTACCGGAAATTGAAATGGTTAATATTTTTGTGCTATGCATTTTTTGTTCTATCGAATAAACAAAATGGAGCCATTTAAATTTTTGAATATTTATATTTTGGAAATGACCTTAATACATAATTAAGCAAATTATTTGTAACAATCATCCCTTACATCTAAATTATCACTTACGTGTGGAGTGACTACAGGTAAAAAAATAGTCATTTGGAGAATAATGTGTAGCCCTAAGTGACTCTAAGAGGGAGAGCCCTAGAATGCAGATCCCGATAGAAAATTAAAAAAATAAGAGATATGGAACTAGAAATTAGATGAAAGTAAATTAAATATAATAATAATAATAATAATAATAATAATAATAATAATAATAATAATAATTAGAAATATTTTGTGAGAAATTGAATGGATTACAAAATTAATAGAAAAGTAAATTAAATATTAAGTGAATTTCATCAAATTATTCTATGCATTTCTTATATATTTATACTATTTATTTAGATAATTATATTATGTTAAAAATAATTATTTAACTAACATTTTATTAAATTATAAGTAAAAAAATTTAAAAGATATTTGAAAAACTTTTTAATTTATTTTAAAAGTATAATAATGAAAGTCTATTTTTAAAAAAATTAAGATATAGTAACAATACATATATATGTTATTGAGATATGTATGTTACATAAATAAGAGAATGGTTGAATATAATAATAACAATAATAATAATAATAATAATAATAATAAGTAGAAATATTTTGTGAGAAATAAAATGGATTAAAAAATTAAATCAAAAGTAAGTTAAATATTAATTGAATTTCACCAAATTATTCTATGCATTTCTTATATATTTATACTATTTATTTAGATAATTATACTATGTTAAAAATTATTATCTAACTAAAATTTATTAAATTATTAGTAAAAAAACCTTAAAATATATTTGAAAAACTTTTTGATTTATTTTAAAAGTATAATAATGAAAGTCAAAAAAATTTAAAAAATTAAGATATAGTAACAATACATATATATTTTATTGAGATATGTATGTTACATAAATAAGAGAATGCTTGAATATAATAATAACAATAATAGTAATATAATAATATAATAATAATAATAATAATAATAATATATAATAATAATAATAATAATAATAACAACAATAATAATTAGAAATATTTTGTGAGAAATCAAATGGATTAAAAAATTAATTCAAAAGTAAGTTAAATATTAATTTAATTTCACCAAATTATTCTATGCATTTCTTATATATTTATACTATTTATTTAGATAATTATACTATGTTAAAAATTATTATCTAACTAAAATTTATTAAATTATTAGTAAAAAAACCTTAAAATATATTTGAAAAACTTTTTAATTTATTTTAAAAGTATAATAATGAAAGTCAAAAAAATTTAAAAAATTAAGATGTAGTAACAATACATATATTTTATTGAGATATTTATTTTACATAAATACGAGAATGGTTGAATATAATAATAATAATAATAATAATAATATTAATAGTAATAATAATAATTAGGAATATTTTGTGAGAAATAGAATGTATTAAAAAATTAATTGAAAAGTAAATTAAATATTAAGTGAATTTCATCAAATTATTCTATGCATTTGTTATATATTTATATTATTTATTTAGATAATTATACTATGTTAAAAATAATTATTTAACTAAATTTTATTAAATTATTAGTAAAAAAACTTTAAAAGGTATTTGAAAAACTTTTTAATTTATTTTAAAAGTATAATAATGAAAGTCAAAAAAATTTAAAAAATTAAGATATAGTAACAATACATATATATTTTTTGAGATATTTATGTTACATAAATAAGAGAATGGTTGAATATAATAATAATAATAAAAATAATAATAATAATAATAATAATAATAATAATGATATTAATAGTAACAAATGAGTATTTTATATTATTTTGTTTTGTTTTTATTGAACAAAAGGCAATATTCAACCATTCTCTTATTTATGTAACACAAATATCTTTATAAAATATATATGCATTGTTATTATATCTTAATTTTAATTTTTTTTTACTTTCATTATTAAACATTTTAAATAAATTAATTTTTTTTTCAAATATCTTTTATAGTTTTTTTACAAATAATTTAATAAATTTTAGTTAAATAATTATTTTTAACATAGTATAATTATCTAAATAAATGGTATAAATCTATAAGAAATACATAGAATAATTTGATGAAATTCACTTAATATTTAATTTACTTTTGAATTAATTTTTGAATACATTCTATTTTTCAATAAATATTTTTAGTTTCTAATATACAAACTTAACATATAATACATCGAAGATGAGAATGACTTGGAATTTCTGAACTCATCCACAATATCTTCTGCTTGCTTTCTCTTCCTATCATTGTTATCTCCTAACATGCTCGCCGTGGAAATACAAAGGCCTTCTTTGGCAGGAACTCCTTCAAATTACCATTTTTCACGGATAATCATGCATTCAGAAATTCTAAGAAGAGAGCCGCAGTTGATTTCATTGATCTTACAAAGCCTAACAAGTTACCAAATGTAGGTCCAAATTCAGAGAGTAACACAGGAGAAGCTGACACCGAAGCATGCCATTAGTGTCCCTCTCAATCTTCAATTATAACTGGCGATAGTGGGACAAATAGGAAATAAAAATAAAATTTATAATTAATATCAAAATTTACATTGGGCTTCAACAAAACCTCAAAATCCCAATGACATCAAAAATCATAAATTAAGATCAAATTCACCTCATTTAATCAAGGAAATCAGGGTCGAGAAACGAAAAATAATATCCCCGACAAGAGACCAGTCAAATTGCATTGTAGAATTTTTTGCCGAATGAATAAATTTCATCTTCATTAGCTTACAGTAAAGCTGCATAATTTAGATCAAGATTTAGTAAATATTTGAATATTCAATACAAATGAAATTAAATAGATAGTTGAATCAGATCTAAAGAAATAGTGCAAATGCACACCAATATTTATTTTATTTTAAAAAACTTAAAATATTGGATTTATTTTATTATATTATATAATAGGAGTATGGTTAAGTGGTGGAACACTATGAAAATTGTTTATCGGTGTGAGTTTGATAGTCAAATAATAAAGTGAAAAGGTGTTTGTGTTTGTAATAAGAATATAGCTATTTCATTTACCAGGTATTTCACATTCCTGTTTAATTTATGTTTATATAACATATAACTGCTCAAAATAGAATAATCACAACGCACTAATGGTTGGAAGGAAGTTCTGGGTTGGTGGAGAAAGTGTTTAAGTATTTGGAAAAGGACAGAAAACTTTTGGAAAAGAGAAGGCTACATGTATTATTGAGTGTATATAATTTTGGCTTAATACAAACTCAAGTGCATCATATCTATTTATACTAGTGGTATTTTTAAATCAACAATTAGGATTTTGTCACCACAAACTTAATCTAATGACTATAAATCACTCTCTAGAATTTTCTCTAGTATTTTAGAAAAAAATTCTAACTTATCCACATCTAGTGAAATCCATAAATCTCTCTAGAATAGACTTCTAGAAGTTGGACTTATTAAAAAACAAATTTGGACTTAAAATTCTTAATACCCAAAAACTAACAAACCCAAATTCAATTTAAATATTCGACACCCCCTCCTTAAAGAAAATTTATTATGTCACCCCCGACCTGTCACCCCACATCATTTTATAATAACAAAAGTACCCTTTTTATTATCTACCTTTCTAAAATTCACATTATGTAAAAAACCATTCTCCCTGTAAAATTGGTAAAAATAAAAAATTCGGTAGTTATTTTGATATGTTTGGTACGTAAATTTTTCCAAGTGAGAAATCTTATGCATTTTTACCAGAATTTGAAAAATTCTGTTTGATTTTTTATTAGTTTCTTTGAAATATTTAGTATTTTTTTTGTATTTATACTATACTTTAATGAAAAATAAATGATATTTTGATGTAGGTTTAGTGAATCTTTTTTGGAAAATTCGGCAGTTTTTGGGTAGGGGTTTGTGTTCATATCGGAGATTTCAAAGAGTTTGGTACATTTCTACCGATATTTCAAAATATTCTGAAAATATTGAAAAGTATCAGGTTTTTTAAAAAATTCGGTATACCAGATTTTTTGCATAAATAAAAAAATATGGTAGTTCAATATGCCTCATCTATGTGGTCCAAATCCTTAAGATTCACCTGGAAATTTTACATAGTTTTTCCTCATTGACGCTATATGTTTGACTTGCATGTTTAATTTTTAAATTATTCATAAAATTTCTCTTGAATGTGGAAGTTAGAAACCTCTTGGTTTCTAAAATTCCATTCATCTCATTGCTAATGATCAATATGTAATCAACATGAAGACAAAGGAATATCATAATGTTCTCACACAACTTTGTGTACAAACACTTGTCACAAGAGTTTGATGAAGAGTGTTTTTAGATAGCCATGCATGATGATGCAAGCAGGTTTTAGATGAAGTGAGAGATGAAATTATGAGCAATTTAAAGTAGTATAATAAAAATTGCAATGAGCACCTTAGTTATCACTTGTCTCAAATCTTCACTTGAATTTCTATGTTGGACCTTCTTGATCTATTTCATCGTTGATGTGTATGACACTTTTGATCTTTTTCTTCTTTGATAATCTTTGTATTCATCAAAACTGGACTAGATATAAGATGTATTCTTCACAATATCCCCATTTTGATGGTGACAGACTCTTTGAATTCTTATTTTGATAATGATTGAAAAATCTTTCCCTAAGTTGCGTGTCTCCCCAATAATTGGTAAATCTTGCAATGACAAAGTCAAACGTTTGATGTCATTGGTTCAATGCTTGTTTTTTAATCCATACACGGATTTGACAAGCTTCCACGCCTTTTATTTTGTACTGTCATTCCCAAAATTCACCCTACCATTCATAATGTTCATATAGATCACTAACCCCAATCATTTTCATATCATCATAAGCATTCATTTCATCTGCATAAACATGTTTCAACACAAGAAGATAGCTGACTTGAATTCATGCGTTTGGGTTTACACCTAGTGGAAACTAGGGTTCATCAGTAATTTGAGGTGGATCAATTAATCAGACCCTAATCCATTGGTTTATGACATTGGTAGATCCTTTCACTTGCATGGTAAATCACCTATCTTGAGGCATCTGATCAAGCATGATCATGCCTTGATCCTTGAGGTTTAGCACATGTCTTGTTAACCAGGTATCCATTTGGTTTCATACCTTACTTCACTCTTGGATCCATGTTCATTCAGAATCAGCCATTTAATTATTGATTACAAGTTTCTAGTGTATGATTCATTGATACATTCATCCATTCATTTCCTTCGGCCATGGTTCAATTTCCTTCAAGGTCTTGCTATCACTTGGATTCATTAATTCACTGGATGTTGTTATTAGATTCATCATTGTGTCATAATCTTTTCCCAAATTGATTTTAATTTCAAATTAGTTCTAGAAGTTCAAATTGATTTTTGAAATTTAAATTAGTTTTAGAAATCATTTCATCATCTTTTATTCTAAATTAATTTTAGAATTTTTGATTCAATTTTAGAGATTCAAACTATTTCTTACTAATGGGTCATGGTGGTATTATTTGTTAGTTGGTCCATTAACCATTCTTTTCATTACAAAATTCAGCATAAAAATTTACATTGCATTAAGTTCATGGTGGTATTATTTGTAATCTTAAACTTTCAATGAGAACTATCTCTACATTACTCTCTTTCTTCTATTCCAAGTTTTCTACATGCAAGTATGTGCGTATCATTCTGTCATAACATTGTCATTGCTGCACTAAGAGCATTCATCATTACACTGTTGATGTTCTAACAAACTCATGGGTAATAAAAAAATTAGCTAAGTATTGTTTTGGATTATAATTTCTGATATGTGTTAATATGATTTGAAGTTGTTATAATGCGAAACAAATATTATGATAATATAAAACTAAAAACTACATCATGAAGAGACCAAGCATATACTCAAACCAGTTATCACAATTCCAAGCACAATCCCATCAAATTTAAAGAAACAAATACAGAAGAAAATATATAATTTATAATGACAAAAGTTTGACCTCAACAAAACTCCATAATAGAAACTTTAAAATCCCAATGACACCAAAATCATTAATCAAGAAAATCAACGTCGTTGAAAAATAAAAAATCTCCCTGACAAGGGATCAATCAAATCACATGATAGAATACTTTTTAGAATTTCTCAACTCATCCACACTATATATCTTCTGCTTGCTTTCTCTTCTTATCATTGTTATCCCATAACAAGCTCGCTTTACCTTCTTGAGATATTTCTGCTTAATCATTGTCGGTGAACTCCGCTTTCTCACCATGGAAATACAAAGGCAGGTATAATGCTTAAATTCTGCAACAGTTAGTCTTATATCAAATTGTTGGCCTTCTTTGGCAGGAACTCTTTTGAAGTGTGAATTGTTGCTTAAATTCTTTTGAGGTTAGATTTCTTTCTTGATTATGAACCACATTCAACATCAACAAAGAGTTTGATCCATTTTTCTCAAAGTAAGTCTACTCAATAGATCTAGATCTTTCTGAAAAATTCCCAAGATGTGGATGACAGCAAAAATCAAATTAAGATGAAATTCAATATTAATTGTTAATTGGTACAAGCAGGAAAGACAGAGAAGAAAAGTAAAATTTATAATCACAAATATTTGACCTAAACAAGACCTTAAAATCCCAATGACAACAAAAAAATCATAAATTAAAATAAAATTCACCTCGTTTAATCAAGGAAATCATGGTCGAAAAATGGAAAAAAATATCTCTAACAAGAGACCAAGCAAATCCCATAGTATAGATTTCGTCTAAATAAATAAACTCCATTTTCATCTTTTAGAATGAAAGCTCTATATTTAGATAAAGATTTAGTAAAGATTTGTATATCAAATACGAATGAACTTAAATAGATGGAAGAATTAGATCTAAAAAAATCGAGTTGGTATTAACAGTTGAAGGTACCTATGAGAAAGGATAACGTTGAATTTAAAGTTAGGGTTTGTCTACCTAACATTAATAATAATGTGAAAAGGTATTTCTGTTTGTAATAAGAATATAACTATTACATTTATCAGCAAAGGTATTTCACATTCTTGTTTAATTTATGTTTTGGATAGGTTGAGAAAATGTTTAAGAATTTGGGAGAGGATAGGAAGTTTTTAGGAAAGGGGAAGGCCACTTGTATGTCTAAATCAATGATTGGGATTTTGCCACCACAAGCATAATATAATAGCTATAAATCACTCTTTAGAATTTTCTCTATTATTCTAGAAAACATTCTAACTTATCATTATTTTCTAGAGAGTTCCACGAATCTCTCTAGAATAGGCTTCTAGAAGTTGGACCAATTACACCACAAATTTGGACTTAAAATTCTTTAGACCCAAAAACTAACAAACCTAAATCAATTTAAATATTCAACACCCAACCTCCTTAAAGAAATTTTTGGCTTGGTTAGAGTGGGGAGAAGAAGAGAATGGCTAGTCCTAAAGCATACAAAGATAAGAGAGGAAAGATAAACCCTTGGAGTTCCTTTTCTTGAAATCATAGAGATGATTCAATATGCTCCTTTCCTTTGGACTTAGCACACAAACAAGCAAACAACAATTTGAATTCAAGCTCCTAGGATCTGCATTTGGCTTGTCTCTTAACTTGGCTACTCATGACAATGGTCATTTTTTCACAATCTTAAGGTAGGATCCCTATCACACAAAAGCAAACATCAAAAAGTTTACAACACAATAAGGGGAATGGACAAATAATAAGTTTGGATGATAAGTCCTTTGATGACAACTTTGAAATTTAGCATTCTAAAGACATGAGGCCTAGTTGCTCTTCAACAAGTTTAGCATTCTAAAGGCATGAGGCCTAGTTGCTCTTGAACTCCGTTAAGCATAGGTAAGTCCTAATTCTAAGTCCTTTCTTCCTTTTGCATTTGGTTCACACAAAACAAACACAAGATAGCAATATATTTATATACAATAATGAGCTCAGATGAGCAAAAGAAAAATGACATAATCATAAAATATATACTCAAGTGAGCAAAGGGAAAATCAATATGAATAATGAGCAAGAAATAAATGGCATTAAAAGTAAATGACAAGAAATTAAATGCTCAAATACAAGTTAGTAATTAGTGGAGTTATGTTAGCTTGTCATAAGACAATGTAGCGCTATGTTAAGCAATCGTAAGTGGACTAATGTAGTAGTCACACCTATCTGAGGCCGGTCAATAAAAATATAGGCAAAGAACACAAGTTAGAGATCATGACTAGTAAGCCAAGCTCCATAAACTTGCCATGCCAAAACAAAAGGGGAAGGGCCTTGTATTGTCTTTAGATTATTTGCTTGACCAAGAAGCAACCTATCTTGGACACAAAACAACTCACTTGATCATGGATCAAGTTGAGTTTGGTTTGGATCAAAGAAGGTTAAACCTCTCATTTGTCAAGACCAACCATAAGAACTTAACTCATTGGCCATTGATGGAAAGAATGGGATGAAGATGAAAGGGAATGAAAAAGAAGACAAGTATCAAATCCAATTGATCAAATGTGAATCAAGCTAATATCAATCATCACCAAACAGAAAAATAAATGAAGATTACAAGTCAACAAGTCAACAATAATATTTTGGTATTTTTTGAATTAAAATAAAATGCAAATAAAAAATAAACAAATAAGGTCAAACCTCAAATTCAAATCAAATCAACTTTAACAAGTCCAATTAAATTCTCATAGGTTCAACATAGTCAAACAAACTTTGACTAATTTTCTCAACAATTTTTGAAATTAGAAAGCAATTAAAAACCATTAAAAATAATTAAAAACCATTAAAAATAGCACAAAATGGATTAAAATCTCAAATAAAATAAGAAATTGATGAGACTATTTTTCATTGATTTATCATGGTTCATAAATGCTAGGAAAATATTTTTGGATTTTTCAAAAGTCAAAAGGTATTTTAAAATGAATTAAAACTATTAAAAACCAAACAATTCACAAAAAATATTAAATGAAGTCACAAAAATAATTAAAAATCAAAATATGAAACTAGATTTTTCAAGAAATTTTTTGGAATTGGTCCCATATATGTATGACTTCAAATAAATTTTTTATGAATTTTTGAAAATAAGAGGAATTAACTGAAAATAATAGAAAATGAATTAACTGGAAAAAAAACCACAGCCGCGTGATGCACCTCATTAATTGACGTGGCATGGATAGATGGCTCGATGTGAGGGCACAACATGCATCCAAGTCAAACGCGTGACATTATGAATTAAAACAAGTAAATATTAAAACGTGGCAAGGTGATCAAAGGGCCAGGAAGCAAGACACGTTGTGGTGGTGGTGGAAACCACCCTCTTCTCCGGCGAACCAACAGAATCCGGCCACCAGTTGCAGAGAAAAAAGTTTAACAAAAATGAAAAGTAAGGACATGGAAATGAAGCTCGTGTGATGGAGATCACCACTGTATCCATGGATCTTTCTTACTCTTCCTATATTGAGAGAAATGTGAAGTGGAAGATCATGGTGTTCAAACTGAAAGTGAACGAAATGGAAAATTGAAACCACCATTGGCTTGCCTCAAGTGTGAGGACTTCCGAAAACCACACAAACACAAGGATACTACATTGAATTGCAAGTTCCAGATCCAAAAAGTTTGAAGGTATACCTCTGAATTTAAGCTCTTCAGGCCACGAAACCTTCAAGATCTTGGCTCCTCTTTGCTTTAGGGATGCAGTGGAGATGAAAGGCTAAGGAATTAAGCTTTGAAGATCAACTAATGATGTTGAATTTCAAGCTCGAAAGTGAGAAAAAATTATGAAAAATTCCTTTGGTATGGCTATGGTTTCAATGCTGCAGCGTTTCATATCTCCAAAAGGTTCCCAAATGAATGAGAGGGAGTGTTTATTTATAGCTGAAGTTGGTTGTGCATCATGCTTCCCTCGTGTGCATGGCATTTGAAATTTGCTTGCATGGGCCTGTGCAAGCGTGTACCAGGCCCAATGATGGATGAAACATCTTGCTGATACCACATGGAATGGATTTGGACGTGCAACTTGGAGGGAATTGGCTTGCATACAAAATTATAACATGAAATGCCAAAATGCACATAAATGAAGAGGTCTTCGAAACTCACCAATGGTAAGTCCAAAAAAGTAATGTGAGTAATGGTTGGAAAGCCCTTGAAATAAGGAATAAAAGTCATGTTGGGCAAAAATTCATTTGGCATTTGGAAATTAATGAAAACTGGCTGTGAAAATTTAGGTACAAAACATGTTTAAGTCACCTTTGAAAATTTTCACCAAAAGTAAGCCTAATCAAACCCCTTTGTTTTCATGATTCAAGCTTCAAATGGAAAAACCTCCAACATCAAAGTTGTATATCTTTTCAAGGTTATCAATGTAGACTCAAAGTTTGCATAATTTAGATTTTCTATGACAAATTTATGGGCATTTGAAGTTGGGTACATTTTCAAATTCAATGAATTAGGTCGAAGATGACCTATAATGTTTTGTATTCTCACATATATTTATTTTAGGATTATGAAATTTTGTCCAACATAACATTTGAAGTAGACATATCCATATTTCCGATACATTTTGTCTCACCTCAAAATCATAAACAATAAGGAAGTTATGCTCTTGGTAAGTTGACCTAAAATTAGGGTTTCAGTCAAAATGACCTATAATGTTTTGAAATTAATGATGACTTTCAAAGTTTCAAATGGATTTTTGAAGAACATTTATTATGTTGGGGTCATTTTCATTTGACAAACACATCAAAAGTTATATCTCAATGGTGTTCAGTTTAGTCAGATGACTTTGACTGGTAAGCTTTTCAAGGCCAAACTTCCAATCTTAATGAACAAATGATTGAGGATCCTCAAATAGGCTCATATATGCATAAAATAATGAATGAAAGAACTTCCCTTGATTAAAGTTGATCAGAGGTTGAGATTGCTTCATGGGCAAGGCACAGTCAAAGCATAGTGGAATTAGGGTTTCCTTGGGAAACAATCCTCAAGCCCTTTGGGTTATCTTGATCAAATTGGCAAATTGAGATACTTGGGAGACATATATGATGATTAGGAGCTTTATGGACCACTGTCATGCCTTTTCTCATCTTCATCTAGCCATTTCATTGGGCTTAGGAGCCTCCTAGGAGCACATGATCACTTGAGCTTCAAAACAAAAAGAGTTAGTGACATATTTTTATGCTTTTGGTTAGTAATCAAAATAAGAAAAGCAATAATATACAATGCAAGCATGCCTGGTGGTCTCAAAACACTCAAACAAGTCCCACCCCTAGGATTAATGAGCCAAACATGCTATGATCCTTGAGGCAATGCATTTGTGCAATAACATGATGTCATGAGGGGTCTTAGGGTCAAAATCAGGGTCTTACAGATGCCCCTATTTAAGGTCATTCTAGCCGGAGATATAAAGGTTAAAATCTTCATCTCGACGAGATAGAAAGAGCTTAAATTATAACAAAGAGACGAATTTTTGGCGAATATTGGTGAATTATAGCAAATGTATGCATGCAAAATAAAATCTTCATGGTGAATAATTGCCACAAAGGAAAAGAATCGGGAGAAACTGAAAATCCATAGGAGTAACACACTCACTAGGGAGACAGAGACTCTAGGGGGAAATAAGGTAAAAGTGCGTGAGCAAGTCACGACTTGAAAACTTGTTGGGAGACACGAAGGGATTCCACGAAAATAAATCGATGGAAAGACTCGAGCTGATGCAAAGATGCATGTATTGGGGAATATGCCAATACAGCAAAACTATCCACAAAGGATACATCGGATAAAAATCCGGACTCAGACGGGGACGTCCACAAAGGACTTAGCTAAGGAAGAAACAACGAGATATTACCGGTTATAGGATAATAAACTCAAAGAGAGACATGTCATAAAAACACCAGTTACTGGGTGAGGGAATAACACGCTCAGGGAGAAAGAATATCTAAGACCGGTATAAGGGTGAAAGATATCAATCATCCAAGACATCTGAGGAGGACCCAGAAAGCACATCTCAAATCAGGAAAATCTGACTCTGCAAGGGACAAAAAGTCATAATAGGGAGCAGAAGGAAGGAACACCAGGGATACCGGTTACTGGGCATATAATAGGTGACCAACTAGGCGTGAATTGGGAACAAATCCAAGACACTCATCATCCGAAAGGAGGGCTGAAAAACAAAACTCGACTTACAAGATGGACATTCGATTCCACGAGGAAATACGAATCTTACTCGACTGAGGAAGAAAAGGACTTCAACTGAAGAGCGCATGAGACCTATTATCTATTACCGTCATAACATAGACAACATTCTCGCATGGAAGATTATCCACAACCAGTTACTGGGTTAATAAAGGATAAATCGACAGAAAAGAAAGGACACCGGGATACCGGTTACTGGGTATAAAATGATGACCAAACAGAAGGAGAAACAATCATTACCAAACAAGGGTAAATGAAAGATAACTTGCAATGGATAAATTTCCTGACAAAAGCAATTATCCAAGAGATATATCACCGGTTACTGGGTGGTATACTCAAAACGAAGGAAAATCAATACTGGTTACTGGGTAAAGATAACCAACAAAGAGAGGATTACATCTATCGATTATTAGGTAGAAAACCATAGAAACAGGACTTACAACTATCGGTTACTGGGTAGAAGGCCACAAAATCCGTTGGGGAAAGGATGAACAATTACTGGTTATTGACCAATTGAACAACTAAACCACAGGAAACTGCAGGAGATAACAAGAAAGGAAAGTCAATCCAGGAACAAACTAGAAAGACATAAACAAACAAGACTCACCCCAATGAGGATATAACTCAGGGGGAGTAATTCCATCCCGGTACACAAATGGGGAGGAAACTGGAACAAAAATCATCCACGAGGACATAAATCAGTGGGGAAGAAAGAAGAAATGATAGACACTTTCTGCCTATGGGGCTGACTCTATATGGGGAGATCAGACACAAACATCTGCTTGGGGAAGAACATTTCACCAATAGCAGGAGATAACAAGCAAGGATATATGGAAAAGAATGCAATTATGAATATCTGAATGCTATGATTATGCATGTGCATGATTTGTGTATGATTAATGTTGACAAACAAACATATCTAACACAAACAAGTCTGAGAATCACGAACGGACACCCGACACAACATCTCGACAAGAAAGGAGAAGCCTAATGGAGAATTCAATTTGGGGAACCACTCGAGAAAAATGAAAATAAATCATCGAGGATATCAAACCCTATCCCCAAAGCTACACTTGCTGAGGATACAAAGAAGATATATTCAAGAGTAGCAAAAGAAGATAACCAAACAGAGAACTCAACTCTGGTGGGGATTATCTTCGGAAGAAGAATAAACACGGGAAGACGTCGACCACAACTGGGAATGAGGAAAGTGAAAGCTTCCAACTGCAAGAAATAATACTCTGCACAGGAGGAGTCTTCCAGGGGAAAATAATCCTGACATAAGGAAGATGCAAAAGATATGTCAGGGAGTTTCCATCAACTCTTTCGAGGACAGGTGGTTACTAACGATAAGATCCGCCGGAGAAGAAACTCTACTGGGGAAGCTTATCAAGGAATGATATGAAACTCCGTGGGGAACAACCACCAACCAGATGCACATCAATAAAAACACTCCCTTCTATCTGCGGGAGAGGAAACTCTACAAAGGGGAAAAATAGCATTTTGCTCCACTGGGAAGGAAATAAACATCTTCAACACCAGCTCTTAATGCTAAAGGAAAATCATTAAACTCGGATCAGGCAACCATACTGGGGACGAGCTGTGAATGTTCTCGAAGGAACTACCCTGGCTGAGGAAATTGGAAGTGAATCCTTCGTCAACAAGTGACGTGCTGGGGATGAAAAGGGAGACAAACCCTCCACCAATTGCTCTAGGCAACTTCCTGCCGAGGAGACAATTATCTGGAAAGATAGCTTTGCAGGGAACACATGCTTACTCCGCTGGGGACTTCTACTCATGCTGGTGAAAGACAAACCTCTTCGTGAGTAGAATAGCATATCAACTTTTATCAATCTATAAGGAATTTTAGGTCAGTCCACACAGGGGATGACAACCATATAATTGATAAAAAACGAATGCTAGTGCCTGATATAGAGGGATACATATCTCTAAAAGATCAAGGCAAGTACTGGAACAGAAAAGGGATCACCCATAGATCAACCATACAACCAATCCTGGATTGCTAAAAACTTTGCGGGGGGAACAAGCATGTATGTACAAACAAAACTATCCGGGAGTGCGTTGGATAAACATCCATAAATTCTTTTAGGAGAAAGCAATCCAATGAGATAGATCAATCTACTGCCATCAAAGAGGACTTCTCATATCAGACTACCTGGGAAGCTGATGACGTATCATTCCTTCTGCGCTCACTGGGGGAGACAACTGAAAGCTGATGAAGAGGATATAAGAATGCCAGAATATGAACAAATGTCTTACCCTTCGGTGATCGTACTATCCTTGGGAAAACACTCAAGACATTCCATTTATCCTTTCAGCCATTGTGAATGTTCATTTTGTTTAAATAGTTTATTTTTGAAAACTTTATTTGTTTAAAACAATGATATTCATCAATTAAAACATGCAAACATTTGTTAAACAGAAACCAATAAGAGTTCAAAAAATTGGATAAAGGCTCAAATTCATTTAATAGAATGGTAGTCTGCAAATGGCGAGACTCCATGGATCTTTACAATTTTGAAATTGGTGATATACATGGAAAAAGGGCTACATTGAACATAATGAACGTTTCTCCACCAACTATGAATCCACTGTATTTGAAGCTTTAGTTGACGATGACTGAGCGAGAATCTTTGACAGACAACAGTTGTAGAACAAAGTCTTGTCTAGATGTAGTTACTTGCCAAATCCCTAATTTTTGCCTAGATTGCCCAGGGTGAGGTACTCAATCTAGCGGGATATTTATTTATTTTTTCATGTCTCTAACTTTTGCCTGGACCGCCCTTTCGAGTTTTCAATCCACCGAGACGCTCATTTTTGCCTAAGCCTCCCTTTCGAGTTTTCAACTTAGCGAGCTATTCTGTTTTTATTTTTAGGCGGAGTATTTCTTGACTGCATCTGAATTCACAGGTCGAGTGAAATCCTCCCCATCCATAGTGGTAAGCAACAAAGCACCATCGGAAAAGGCTCTCTTAACAACGTATGGACCTTCATAGTTTGGAGTCCATTTACCCCTAGAATCGGGCGCGAAAGACAAGACTTTCTTGAGCATGAGGTCATCTTCTCGAAACATACGAGGCTTGACCTTCTTATCAAAGGCTTTCTTCATCCTTTGTTGATACAACTGACCATGGCACATGGTAGTTAATCTCTTCTCTTCAATCAAATTCAGCTAGTCATAATGACTCTGAACCCATTTAGCCTTAGTCAACTTGGCTTCCATCAAGACTCTTATTGATGGGATCTCAACCTCTACGAGGAGCACAACCTCCATGCCATATACAAGAGAGAAAGGGGTTGCCCCTGTTGAAGTGCGGACAGACGTACGATAGCCATGCAAAGCAAATGGCAGCATCTCATGCCAATCTTTGTACGTAACAACCATCTTCTGAATAATCTTCTTGACGTTTTTGTTAGCGGCTTCAACAACCCCATTCATCTTGGGTCTATAGGGAGAAGAATTATGATGTCCAATCTTGAACTCACTACACAATTCTTTCATCATCTTATTGTTCAAGTTAGATCCATTATCAGTAATGCTTGTCTGGCACACCATATCGGCATATGAGTTGGTTCTTGATAAACTTTACAACCACCTACCTGGTCACATTTGCATACGATGCCGCTTCAATCATGCCAATCATGTCAATTCCCCACATGGAGAAAGGCCATGGTGAGGAAATAACATTCAGAAGTGTCAGGGGAATATGAATCTTATCAGCATAAGTTTGACACTTGTGGTATTTCTTCACATACTTGCAGCAGTCAGACTCCATTGTCAACCAATAGTAGCCTTCTCTCAACATCTTCTTAGCCATAGCATGTCCATTGGAATGAGTACCAAATAAACCATCATGGACTTCAGTCATCAACAGGTATGCTTCGTGTCTATCCACGCATCTGAGTAGAACCATGTCAAAATTCCTCTTGTAAAGCACATCACCATTAAGGTAGAAACTGCCACATAATCTCCTCAAAGTCTTCTTATCTTTAACAGATGCCCCAGGCGGGTAAGTCCGACTTTAAAGAAAACACTTGATATCATAATACCACGGCTTATAATCTTTCACCTCCTCAACTGCAAACACATGAGCTGGTCTATCCAAACGCGTCACGATAATATTGGGAACCTTATTCCAATCCTTTACTACAATCATTGAGGCAAGCATAGCAAGAGCATCCGCCATCCGATTCTCATCTTGAGGAATATGATGAAAGTCAACTTTAGTAAAGAAAGTTGAAATCCTCCTCGCATAATCTCTATATGGGATGAGGCCAGGCTGATTCGTCTCCCATTCACCCTTAATCTGATTAACAACAAGGGGCGAATCGCCATAAACATCAAGATATTTGATCCTAAGATCAATACATTCTTCCAAACCCATAATACAAGCCTCATACTCTGCCATATTATTCGTGCATTTGAAAATTAGCCTTGCTGTAAAAGGAAAATGTGAGCCTTGAGGAGTAATAATCACTGCCCCAATACCATTTCCATACTAATTGACAACACCATCGAACACCATACCCCATCGGGAACCGAGCTTTGGCCCTTCATCGAGCGTAGGCTCATCACAATCTTTCATCTTCAAATACAGAATCTCTTCATCCGGGAAGTCGTATTGCACGGACTGATAATCTTCAATTGGTTGATGCGCCAGATGGTCAACCAAGATACTACCTTTAAGAGCTTTTTGAGCTCGATACTCAATATCATACTCAGACAACAGCATCTGCCAATGGGCAATCCTCCCAGTTAAAGCAGGCTTCTCAAAGATATACTTGATCGAATCCATTTTGGATATCAACTAAGTCATATGATTCAACATATACTGGCGTAAACGCTTAGCGGCCCAAACCAAAGCATATCATGTCTTCTCAAGCATTGAGTACCGAGACTCACAGTCAGTGAACTTCCTACTCAAGTAGTATATTGCATATTCCTTCTTCCCTGATTCATCTTGCCGACCAAGGACACAACCCATAGAATCATCAAGCACGGCCAAGTACATAATCAAAGGTCTCCCTTCAATAGGCGGAGACAGAACCAGAGGCTCGGACATATACTCTTTGATACTATCAAAGGCCTTTTGGAAATCCTCCGTCCAATCATGACACTGATCTTTCTGGAGGAGCTTGAATATAGGCGCACATGTGGCACTCATGTGGGATATAAATCTCGAAATGTAATTCAAGCGGCCAAGAAAACCTCGGACTTGCTTCTCAGTTTTGGGCGCAGGCATCTCTTGTATTGCTTTGACCTTGGCAGGATCAACTTCAATACCTCTCTCGCTGACAATAAAGCCCAATAACTTACCGGAACGGACTCCAAATGTACACTTGTTCAGGTTCAAGCGGAGCTTGTACTTTCTCAAACGCTGGAAAAGCTTCAACAAGTGTTCTACATGTTCAACTTTTGTTTTCGACTTCGCAATCATATCATCCACATACACCTCGATCTCTTTGTGCATCATATCATGAAACAAGGTAGTCATAGCACGTTGATACGTGGTTCTGGCGTTCTTCAAACTGAAGGGCATCACTCGATAACAGAATGTTCCCCAAGGTGTGATGGATGTTGTCTTCTTCATATCCTCGGGTGCCATTTTAATCTGATTATAATCGGAAAATCCGTCCATAAATGAAAAGACATTGAATTTAGCTATATTTTCTACCAACATATCAATGTGTGGTAGAGGAAAATCATCTTTTGGACTAGCTTTATTCAAGTCATGGTAATCCACACACATTCGGACTTTTCCATCTTTCTTAGGCACAAGCACAATATTGGCCACCCATTGAGGATATGTAGAAGTCACCAGAAACCCAACATCAATTTTCTTCTGAACTTCTTCTTTAATCTTCACTGCCATATCAGGGTGAGTTCTTCTGAGCTTTTGCTTCACAGGCACACACTCAGCCTTCAACGGCAAGAAATGTTGCACGCTATCAGTATCTAGACCAGGCATGTCTTCATACGACCAGGCAAAGACGTCGATATATTCTCGTCGCAACTTAATCAACCCCTTCTTAACAGACTCTTCAAGGAGTGCCCCAATCTTCACTTCATGAATGCAATCTTCAGACCCCAAGTTGACTGTTTCCAGATTCTCAAGATGCGGCTGAATGATCTTCTCCTCGTGCTCAAGCAGACGGGTAATCTCATAAGGAATCTCTTCAACAACATCTTCTTCTGCCTCAAATACAGGGAACTCAAAGTTGGGAGATGGTGTTGGATCATTATGTTCAATGGGTTTGATTAACATGCATAATGATTTTGAGTATAAAAGAGATTTTAGAATTCAAACAAGGCAAATCATTATGTAGATGAAAAATTGATTTTATTCTCTTTTTAGGGTTTTATGGTGATCACCAATTTCATGCAAAAAGAAAAAAGGAAAAATATTTGGAAAACAAACATTTAACATGCGATTATTAAATGAATATCATTGTATTAATCAAATTATGCCAACAATGTCTTCACTTCTCCTTTTGGCATGAACACATTACGTTGACTTATGGATAACTGTTGGAACATCAACAGTGACCCAATTATTGCAGATTCCTCTAAGTATGACAAAGTTGTCAAGGTCTTCCTCTTCATCATCTTCAACAATGGCAGTAGCTTCCTGATCTTCAACGGTGTGGATGAAACCTCCACTCTGGAACAACCCAAGATCATTAGAAACACCAGAAGAGTACCCTATGACAGCCCGGGATTTGTTATCTTCCACCTTGATCATTTTCCCCAACCCAGTAGTTGCACCATGCTTAATGGCCAACTTCGCATCATTATAGGAGACAAATGAAGAAAGTCCTTTCCTAGAAGGTTCAGCAATAGATAGGGCTTGGAACGGAGTTCCAACCTCATCCTCAACATTAATATATGAGAAGGAAGATAAATGGCTGACCAAGAGAGCCTTCTCTCCCCCTATCACCACCAACTTTTTGTTCTTCACGAACTTCAATTTTTGGTGCAGGGTGGATGTCACGGCGCCTGCCTCGTGAATCCATGGTCTACCAAGCAAACAACTATATGACGGATGAATATCCATGACCTGGAAAGTAATCTGGAAATCACTAGGTCCAATCTTGATCAGGAGGTCTAATTCACCGATCACAGTTTTGCGCGATCCATCGAAAGCTTTCACTACCACTCCATTCTGCCTCATGGGAGGCCCCTGATATGAAAGTTTGGCAAGAGTGGATTTTGCCAATACATTGAGAGATGACCCTGTGTCCACCAACACATTGGACAGGGCATCGTCTTTACAATTCATGGAGATATGTAAAGCCAAATTGTGGTATTTTCCCTCCTCGGGAAGATCATCATCACATAAGCTCAAATTGTTGCAGGCGGTTATATTCGCAACAATGCTATCAAACTGCTCAATTGTGACATCGTGATCCACGTATTCCACATCCAACACCCTCTACAATGCTTTGTGGTGTGGCTCTGAATTCATCAACAAAGATAAAACAAATATCTTTGATGGAGTTTGTAGCAACTGATCCACAACATTGTATTCACTCCTCTTGATGAGCCTTAGCATCTCATCACTGTCCTTTTCCAAAATGCCAGACTGGCCAACCAGGATAGGATTATTAGTGGTTTTCACAACCACAAGGTCAACACCCTTCACAACAGGAATAGGATTATTTGAAGAAGAAGTCCCCACGGGACTGGTAGAATTAACAGCAGCTCTCTTCATAATGTCTTCGTGGGATTTCGGATGAGCCGAGAAAACACGACCACTACGGGTCACTCCACTAACATCAGAAATGCTCACGACAGAGGTTGAGGGAAACGACAACTCCTTTCCATCTTCCAACATGACTTCATTATAACGGTACGGGACCGCCTTGTTTGATACATACGGGACAGGACCTGCTGGCTTAATCACAAGAGCTGGAGACACCTTCTTCTTACTGCTATCATACTTGATAACAATAGGATCAGGAATTTTAAAAAACAGGAGTAATAACATCAACTTCATCCTCATTACGATTCTGAGGTATCTCGATCATCCCTTGGTCCAACATCTCTTGGATGTCCTTTCTCACTTGACGACATCCTCTTTCATTGATAGTGCACACCTGGCACCTATCATGATCATGCTCATAATGGATGTGTTCACACAACAGCTTATGCATCTCCACTAAGGATTGCCTTATGTCATTCACATTAAGGACTTTGTACTTGCCAGGGAACCCCTGAACCATATTAACAGCTTCCTTCCCATGCTCGAGCAATGGGTTCTTCTTCACACTAGGGCCTACGTCTTCAAAGAACAGCATCCCACTCCTCATAAGGTCTTGCACCTTAGTCTTCAAAGGAAAACAATTCTCCACGTCGTGTCCGGGAGCGCTGGAATGATACACACGGTGAAGTTCGGGCTTGTACCACCATTGGGGTTTTGCTGGCACACAGCAGGAGGATCTCGCGGATTTATCAGCTTCCTATCAATTAAGGAAGGATAAAGTTTAGCATACGTCATCGGAATCGGGTCGAAAGTTACCCTCTTCCTCTCATAGTTGCTGGTGCTGGTGCAGTTATTATTGCGAGGCTGGTAAGCCTGTTGTTGTTGACGATGTTGTTGTTGTGGTTGTTATTGAACTTCTCTGAAAGCAGGTGCTATATGAGCCACCTGGTGTTGGTTGACAGTTGGACGGACTGCTCTCCTCTTCACAGAGGGCCTTCTTTTAACATGGGAAGAAACAACATGAGTCTCCACCTCCTTCTTCCTAACAAATCCTCCATATTTCTTTGCTGAGGAACCATCATCACGAGACAAGCGTCCTTCACGAACCCCTTCTTCTAGCTTCATCCCCATATTCACCATTTCGGTGAAGTCCGAGGGAGCACTAGCAATCATGCGCTCGTAATAGAAAAAGCTCAAAGTCTTCAAGAAGATCTTTGTCATCTCCTTCTCCTCCAAGGATGGAACTATCTGAGCTGCCAATTCTCGCCATCTCTGGGCATATTCCTTGAAGGTTTCCTTGTCATTCTGGGACATTGCCCTCAGTTGATCCCTGTCTGGAGCCATATCCATATTATATTTATACTGCTTCACAAAGGCCTCGCCTAGACCGTTGAAAGTGCGGATGCTTGCATTCTCCAGCCCCATACACCACCGCAGCGCAACACCTGTCAGGCTATCCTGAAAGTAGTGAATCAGCAGTTGATCATTGTCGGTATGGGTTGACATCTTGCGAGCATACATCACAAGATGGCTGAGCGGGCATGTGTTTCCCTTGTACTTCTCAAAGTTAGGCACTTTGAATTTGACAGGGGTTTTAACGTTAGGCACCAAGCACAACTCAATAGCACTCTTCCCAAAGAGATCCTTACCCCTCAAAGTCTTCAGTTCCTTGCGCAGCTCAAGGAATTGATCTTTCATTTCATCCATTTTCTCATATACGTCGGGACCTCAGATGGCTCGGAATGATAAATGGTGTCTTCTACACTGGGGAGAGTATGCACAACGGGAGGTGGCACAGACAGGACCAGGCTAGATGCCGACATAGAAGCAAGAGTAGGAGCAAAACCCTCTGGCATGAAACTAGAAGGAATTCCCAAGGGAATCTGGCTAGCATAGTAGGAGCGAAGTGGGATGTAGCAACAGGCACTGTCGAAGTAGCTACCTCGGAGATGACAGTCCTCGCGGGAGGAGTTGCAGGAGTTGGTGAACCTTGACTTTGTGCGGCCGGAACTGACTTCATCATGGCAGTCAGTCTAGCGATCTCTTCCTTCAAGTTCCTGTTCTCTTGCTCGAGATGTTCCATTATCTTTGGATGATTTGCTCTGGTGTTATACCGATGCGTCAGCTTGTCTTCAAAATAAATGAAGAGCAAAGAGTTAGACCACTAATCAAGAGCTCAGAACGAACCTGCTTATGCATATGATGCATGCAATGCTTGTGCACATGATTTGTTTTTTTATCATAGGAACTTTATAGAGATCTATTTGCAAACATTTGGAAAATATTGAACTTTTAAGACATATATGGAATATTCATAGCAATAACATTTGGAAACTTTTTACACCAAAGAAGTAGTACAATTTTGGTAACCAAATACAATACAAGAGAAAAGGAGAATAAACATCCTATGGAGCCCTAGAAGCAATCTTCCAAGCTTCAAAGCCTTCGAGATCGGAAGATAAGTCGCACGAAGCCTCTTCACCTCTCTCTCATAAGCTGCTTCCATGTCGGCCTTCTCCTTGGCGAGCTGATCATACTTCCTCTTCCAAAACCTAGATGAGTGAGGAAGAAGAGAAGTAACTACATCATTAGGCTCATCGATAATCTGATGCTCTAGAAACTCTATCATTGCATCCTTATCTTTGAGCTGCTGAATAAGTTCCTCACGCTCACGAACCCAAGCACGCGAACAGTCTTCGTCTCTCAACTTCTCTACTCCTTGATTAGGGAGGGTTGAAGGCCCAACCATAACCATAGGGGTAGGTCTCGGATACTCGTACAACATGAGGTACTCGAGAGCTCTCTTCCTTACCCAAGCGGTGTAAGGTTCCAAAGCAACACAGTTCTTCGGATCGAGCTCATTCCTCCCTTTCCTATGAACTTTGCGCCAGGCGCAGACCATCCTATCCTTCAAGTTTTGGGGATCTTTACCCTCTTGAAAGAATAAGCCTTCCAAAGAAATGTTGTTAGGTCTATCCTTAAGGGGAACCCAAGCTGACGACGAGCCAAAGCAGGGTTGTAGTTAATTCCACCATATGTACCAAGAAGAGGTACATTGGAGAATTCACCATAAGAGTCAATAATCTGAACGCCATCATAAACACGATTATACCAAGAGATATCATCATTAGTGAGAGACATAAGTCTCATGGACCACCGTAGACATCCTTTGTTCTCCTTGAAGGCAAGCGTCTGAGGCAAGTGCGAAATAAACCACTTGTACAACAGAGGCAGACAATATACAATGGAACCACCACTTTTTGCATTCCTCGTATGCAAAGAGAAATAAGTGTCACCCAACAGAGTCGGAACGAGATTAAGAGAAGAGAAAATCCTAATAGCTTTCACATCCATGAAGTTGTCGATGTTGGAGAATAACACTAGCCCATAGATGAGGAGTACAAATATGGCTTCAAAAGCTTCCCAAACAAAGTAGCTTTGGCAATCAGAAAATCAGACGGGAGACCTTGAATTCCACCTTTGGTAATCATATTTGCACCAATGTCAGATACATCCATATGAAGCAAATCAGCAATCTCTTGAGAAGATGGAATCTTCTCCAAGCCACTGAACGACAACTGGCCCAGAATAGGTATACCCACATGATAGGCATACTCCTCTAGGGTTGGAAAAAGCTGGAAGTCCGGAAAAGTGAAGCACCGATACAGAGGATCGTAGAACTGCACCAACACACGCATCAGACCTTCATCCACCTTAGTAGAAAGAATAGACAGAAGCTTTACATGGCGAGCTTTGAACTCTAAGGGCTCTATACATAAGATGCCAAACTCCTTAACTCTTTCGAGTCGGGTTGTCTGAAACTGTACTTCTTCATATTCCTTCTTTGTCTATCCATGTCTGAAAATTTGCAAATAGACCTCTTAAGTTCCTTGAAAAATCTTTATTGTTGATGACATGAATGCGAATGAAGGCATGAATGCATGGGTGCAACAAACACAATCAAGGATCAAGCAAGTCACACCACACAAAGGTCACGTGATGGCTCAAGTCATCATCAATATCAATCATCCATTTTGGTGGATTATGGCTTACACCTTATCAACACCCAAGTTCCATCGATATTGAGGATATACGAGAACGGATCAACCGTGAATCAAGGGTTTATTGTAAGTCACGAGCATGGAGTCTCGGTAAGAAGAACCATCCAACGGAGTGTACTATGGTTAAACCTGACAATCATGTTCTAAAAAGGGTCCCCATAGTCATCATCCCATCTTTCGGATATTATCGGATAAAATGACTACTCGTATTCCAAAAATATTCTCAAGAGAGACTCTATGAGTGTAGTATCGTGTAACAATCGCCTAAAGTCTTACACTTGAACGACCTTCACACTACGTCCTAAATAGGCCAAGATGAGCTAGGTATCTAAGGTCCTTGGCTTCTAAGGTTTATATTGGAAAGAGTAATGCCTAACCCGACTGCTCGTGTGACATTATTGATCCCAACAAGACCTCCACCAAGTGAATGGGCTTGCAAGTTAAGTTGTTAAGAAAATAACTTCACACAAGTCAACAAGACTATGACATTCTCTTATCATAAGTGCACTCGAATTCGGGTATAGAACCATCTCACAGAAACCACCAAGCATACAAGCATTTAATATATCTAGCAATGCATACATTACAAACAATACATTCATCCCAAATTTGCACAAAAAATATGTCACAAATACATATAAACATACAACACAGACATAAGCAAAAAGTAGGCTAAACCCACTAGGAAGACTCATTTCCCCAGCAGAGTCGCCACTTTTCTGTAGCGGGGTTTTCGT
>NW_026112737.1:0-67742 GCF_024323335.1 Lathyrus oleraceus | reverse complement strand
AGAGCACAACCATGATTGATTCAAGAATGGTTTATGAACATCATATATTAGTCCCAACGATCTCTACATGTTTATTGATCAAGTTTTCTTCAATAGTTTGAGGGCGATTTGCCTTGGCAACCCTAGTTTGATTGGTATCCTGAGTAACTTCTCCAACAAGCTATCTCACCAATTGATCAAATTTCTCAAGGGACACTTCAAAATTCATCATCTTATGCATTTATGATCTACCATGTGCCATGAAAGTCAAGAGAATTGAGTTTAGCAAGTTGGTTGGTGGGTGATTGGCCAGATGAATTCATCTGATCAAAACTGGTCTCCCTAGACCCTATCTCCTACCATTTTCACCATATAAAATAATTCCAAGAAAACTTACTCTAATAACATTTCTAACACTTTCATGTTGACACTAGAGATAGTTTTGCTTGAAAATCATTTTCTATGTTGAAACTTATAGGTCATTTTGTCTAAACCCTAATTTGAAAGTCAACTTTCCAAGGCCATAACTTGCTCAATTTTTATGAGATAAAAGATTTACAAGTTGCACAATCAAATCAATATTTGCTACTTCAACTTTGATGTTTTTGAGTGAGAGCTAATTCAACTTTTTTGAGCATGTGATATGAGGCTACATTATAGGTCACTTTTGACCTATACCATTGATCAAGTGATTTTCCAAACTTCAAAATGCATAACTCTATCATGCAACTTCATCATAAGCATTAGCATTGGGATCATACCTTGGCACCATCCTTACCCCTCTTTCATTGGTTTTGTTTTGGGAGAGATCACCACCACTTTGTGATTATATCATACTTGTATTTATCATTTTACTAACCAAAATACAAAAATATGTCTTTGTATTTGCCTAACTCTTTTGTAGGTAGGGCATGATCTCATTGATTCATCAATCCATATCTAGGTTTTGAGACCCTCAGAGCACAACCATGAATTGATTCAAGAATGGTTATGAACATCATATATATCCCAATGATCTCTACATGTTATATTGATCAAGTTTTCTTCAATAGTTTGAGGTGATTTGCCTTGGAACCCTAGTTTGATTGGGTATCCTGAGTAACTTCTCCAACAAGCTATCTCACCAATTGATCAAATTTCTCAAGGGACACTTCAAATTCATCATCTTATGCATTTATGATCTACCATGAGCCAGGAAAGTCAAAGAAATTGGAGTTTAGCAAGTTGGTTGGTGGTGATTGGCCATGAATTCATCTGATCAAAACTGGGTCTCCCTAGACCCTATCTCCTACAATTTTTCACCATATGAAAATAATTCCAAGAGCAAACTTACTCTAAATGACATTCTAAACAACTTTCATGTTGAGACATAGAGATAGTTTTGCTTGGAAATCATTTTCTATGTTGAAACATTATAGGTCATTTTGTCTAAACCCTAATTTGAAAGTCAACTTTCCAAGGCCATAACTTGCTCAATTTTTTATGAGATGATAGATTTACAAGTTGCACAATCAATTCAATGTGTCTACTTCAACTTTGATGTTTGGAGTGAGAGCTAATTCAACTTTTGAGCATTGATATGAGGATACATTATAGGTCACTTTTGACCTATACCATTGATCAAGTGATTTTTCCAAACTTCAAAATGCATAACTCTATCATGCAACTCATCATAAGCATAGCATTGGTATCATACCTTGGCCCATCCTTACCCCTCTTTCATTGGGTTTGTTTTGGGAGGATCACCAACCACTTTGTGATTATATCATACTTGTATTTTATCATTTTTACTAACCAAATACTAAAAATATGTCTTTGTGTATTTGCCTAACTCTTTGTAGGTATGCATGATCTCATTGATTCATCAAGTCCATATCTAGGGTTTGAGACCCTCCAAGAGCACAACCATGAATTGATGCAAGAATGGTTATGACATCATATATAAGTCCCAACGATCTCTACATGTTATTTGATCAAGTTTTCTTCAATAGTTTGAGGGCGATTTGCCTTGGAAACCCTAGTGTGATTGGGTATCCTGAGTAACCTCTCCAACAAGCTATCTCACCAATTGATCAATTTCTCAAGGGACACTTCAAATTCATCATCTTCATGCATTTATGATCTACCATGAGCCAAGAAAGTCAGAGAATTGGAGTTTAGCAAGTTGGTTGGTGGTGATTGGCCCGATGAATTCATCTGATCAAACTGGGTCTCCCTAGACCCTATCTCCTACAATTTTCACCATATGAAAATGATTCCAGAGCAAACTTACTCTAAATGACATTCTAAACAACTTTCATGTTGAGACATAGAGATAGTTTGTCTTGGAAAATCATTTTCTATGTTGAAACATTATAGGGTCATTTTGTCTAAACCCTAATTTGAAAGTCACTTTCCAAGGCCATAACTTGCTCAATTTTATGAGATGATATTTACAAGTTGCACAATCAAATCAATGTGTCTACTTCAACTTTGATGTTTGGAGTGAGAGCTAATTCACTTGTTTGAGCATGTGATATGATGGTACATTATAGGTCACTTTTGACCTATACCATTGATCAAGTGATTTTTCCAACTTCAAAAATGCATACTCTATCATGCAACTTCATCATAAGCATTAGCCTTGGTATCATACCTTGGCACCATCCTTACCCCTCTTTCATTGGGTTTGTTTTGAGGGATCACCAACCACTTTGTGTTATTCATACTTGTTTTATCATTTTTACTAACCAAATACCAAAAATATGTCTTTGTATTTGCCTAACTCTTTTGTAGGTAGGGCATGATCTCATTGATTCATCAAGTCCATATCTAGGGTTTGAGACCCTCAAGCACACCATGAATTGATTCAAGAATGGTTATGAACATCATAATAAGTCCCAATGATCTCTACATGTTATATTGATCAAGTTTTTCTTCATAGTTTGAGGGCGATTTGCCTTGGAAACCCTAGTTTGATTGGGTATCCTGAGTAACCTTCCAACAAGCTATCTCACCAATTGATCAAATTTCTCAAGGGACACTTCAAAATTCATCATCTTATGCTTTATGATCTACCATGTGCCAAGAAGTCAAGAGAATTGGAGGTTCGCAAGTTGGTTGGTGGTGATTGGCCAGATGAATTCATCTGATCAAAACTGGTCTCCCTAGACCCTATCTCCTACAATTTTTCACCATATGAAAATATTCCAAGAGCAAACTTACTCTAAATGACATTCTAACAACTTTCATGTTGAGACATAGAGATAGTTTTCCTTGGAAAATCATTTCTATGTTGAAACATTATAGGTCATTTTGTCTAAACCCTAATTTGAAAGTCAACTTTCCAAGGCCATTACTTGCTCAATTTTTATGAGATGATAGATTTACAAGTTGCACAATCAAATTCAATGTGTCTACATCAGCTTTGATGTTTGAGTGAGAGCTAATTCAACTTTTTGAGCATGTGATATGAGGGTACATTATAGGTCACTTTGACCTATACCATTGATCAAGTGATTTTTCCAAACTTCAAAATGCATAACTCTATCATGCAACTTCATCATAAGCTTAGCCTTGGGATCATACCTTGGCACCATCCTTACCCCTCTTTCATTGGTTTGTTTTGGGAGAGATCACCAACCACTTTGTGATTATATCATACTTGTATTTTATCATTTTTACTAACCAAATACTAAAAATATGTCTTTGTATTTGCCTAACTCTTTTGTAGTGGGCATGATCTCATTGATTCATCAAGTCCTATCTAGGGTTTTGAGACCCTCAAAGCACAACCATGAATTGATCAAGAAAGTTATGAACATCATTATAAGTCCCAACGATCTCTACATGTTATATTGATCAAGTTTTCTTCAATAGTTTGAGGGCGATTTGCCTTGGAACCCTAGTTTGATTGGGTATCCTGAGTAACCTCTCCAACAAGCTCTCACCAATTGATCAAATTTCTCAGGGACACTTCAAATTCTCATGTTTATGCATTTATGATCTCCATGAGCCAAAAGTCAAGAGAATTGGAGTTTAGCAAGTTGGTTGGTGGTGATTGGCCAGATGAATTCATCTGATCAAACTGGTCTCCCTAGACCTTATCTCCTACATTTTCACCATATGAAAATGATTCCAAGAGCAAACTTACTCTAAATGACATTCTAAACAACTTTTGTTGAGACATGGAGATAGTTTTCCTTGGAAAATCATTTTCTATGTTGAAACATTATAGGTCATTTTGTCTAAACCCTAATTTGAAAGTCAACTTTCCAAGGCCATTACTTGCTCAATTTTTATGAGATGATAATTTACAAGTTGCACAATCAAATTCAATGTGTCTACTTCAACTTTGATGTTTGGAGTGAGAGCTAATTCAACTTTTTTGAGCATGTGATATGAGGCTACATTATAGGTCACTTTTGACCTATACCATTGATCAAGTGATTTTTCCAAACTTCAAAATGCATAACTCTATCATGCAACTTCTCATAAGCATTAGCCTTGGTATCATACCTTGGCACCATCCTTACCCTCTTTCATTGGGTTTGTTTTGGAGGATCACCAACCCTTTGTGATTATATCATACTTGTATTTTATCATTTTTACTAACCAAATACTAAAATATGTCTTTGTATTTGCCTAACTCTTTGTAGGTAGGGCATGATCTCATTGATTCATCAAGTCCATATCTAGGGTTTGAGACCCTCAGAGCACAACCATGAATTGATTCAAGAATGGTTATGAACATCATATATAGTCCCAACGATCTCTACATGTTATATTGATCAAGTTTTCTTCAATAGTTTGAGGGTGATTTGCCTTGGAAACCTAGTTTGATTGGGTATCCTGAGTAACCTCTCCAACAAGCTATCTCACCAATTGATCAAATTTCTCAAGGACACTTCAAAATTCATCATCTTATGCATTTATGATCTACCATGGCCATGAAAGTCAAGAGAATTGGAGTTTCGCAAGTTGGTGGTGGTGATTGGCCAGATGAATTCATCTGATCAAAACTGGGTCTCCCTAGACCCTATCTCCTACAATTTTCACCATATGAATATGATTCCAAGAGCAAACTTACTCTAAATTACATTCTAAACAACTTTCATGTTGAGACATAGAGATAGTTTTCCTTGGAAAATCATTTTCTATGTTGAAACATTATAGGTCATTTTGTCTAAACCCTAATTTGAAAGTCAACTTTCCAAGGCCATTACTTGCTCAATTTTTATGAGATGATAGATTTACAAGTTGCACAATCAAATTCAATGTGTCTACATCAGCTTTGATGTTTTGAGTGAGAGCTAATTCAACTTTTTTGAGCATGTGATATGAGGGTACATTATAGGTCACTTTTGACCTATACCATTGATCAAGTGATTTTTCCAAACTTCAAAAATGCATAACTCTATCATGCAACTTCATCATAAGCTTTAGCCTTGGGATCATACCTTGGCACCATCCTTACCCCTCTTTCATTGGGTTTGTTTTGGGAGAGATCACCAACCACTTTGTGATTATATCATACTTGTATTTTATCATTTTTACTAACCAAAATACTAAAATATGTCTTTGTATTTTCCTAACTCTTTTGTAGGTAGGGCATGATCTCATTGATTCATGAAGTCCATATCTAGGGTTTGAGACCCTCAGAGCACAACCATGAATTGATTCAAGAATGGTTATGAACATCATATATAAGTCCCAACGATCTCTACATGTTATATTGATCAAGTTTTCTTCAATAGTTTGAGGGTGATTTGCCTTGGAAACCCTAGTTTGATTGGGTATCCTGAGTAACCTCTCCAACAAGCTATCTCACCAATTGATCAAATTTCTCAAGGGACACTTCAAAATTCATCATCTTATGCATTTATGATCTACCATGAGCCAGGAAAGTCAAGAGAATTGGAGTTTAGCAAGTTGGTTGGTGGTGATTGGCCAGATGAATTCATCTGATCAAAACTGGGTCTCCCTAGACCCTATCTCCTACAATTTTCACCATATGAAAATGATTCCAAGAGCAAACTTACTCTAAATGACATTCTAAACAACTTTCATGTTGAGACATAGAGATAGTTTTCCTTGGAAAATCATTTTCTATGTTGAAACATTATAGGTCATTTTGTCTAAACCCTAATTTGAAAGTCAACTTTCCAAGGCCATTACTTGCTCAATTTTTATGAGATGATAGATTTACAAGTTGCACAATCAAATTCAATGTGTCTACTTCAACTTTGATGTTTGGAGTGAGAGCTAATTCAACTTTTTTGAGCATGTGATATGAGGGTACATTATAGGTCACTTTTGACCTATACCATTGATCAAGTGATTTTTCCAAACTTCAAAAATGCATAACTCTATCATGCAACTTCATCATAAGCATTAGCCTTGGTATCATACCTTGGCACCATCCTTACCCCTCTTTCATTGGGTTTGTTTTGGGAGGGATCACCAACCACTTTGTGATTATATCATACTTGTATTTTATCATTTTTACTAACCAAAATACTAAAAATATGTCTTTGTATTTGCCTAACTCTTTTGTAGGTAGGGCATGATCTCATTGATTCATCAAGTCCATATCTAGGGTTTGAGACCCTCAGAGCACAACCATGAATTGATTCAAGAATGGTTATGAACATCATATATAAGTCCCAACGATCTCTACATGTTATATTGATCAAGTTTTCTTCAATAGTTTGAGGGCGATTTGCCTTGGCAACCCTAGTTTGATTGGGTATCCTGAGTAACCTCTCCAACAAGCTATCTCACCAATTGATCAAATTTCTCAAGGGACACTTCAAAATTCATCATCTTATGCATTTATGATCTACCATGAGCCAGGAAAGTCAAGAGAATTGGAGTTTAGCAAGTTGGTTGGTGGTGATTGGCCAGATGAATTCATCTGATCAAAACTGGGTCTCCCTAGACCCTATCTCCTACAATTTTCACCATATGAAAATGATTCCAAGAGCAAACTTACTCTAAATGACATTCTAAACAACTTTCATGTTGAGACATAGAGATAGTTTTCCTTGGAAAATCATTTTCTATGTTGAAACATTATAGGTCATTTTGTCTAAACCCTAATTTGAAAGTCAACTTTCCAAGGCCATTACTTGCTCAATTTTTATGAGATGATAGATTTACAAGTTGCACAATCAAATTCAATGTGTCTACTTCAACTTTGATGTTTGGAGTGAGAGCTAATTCAACTTTTTTGAGCATGTGATATGAGGGTACATTATAGGTCACTTTTGACCTATACCATTGATCAAGTGATTTTTCCAAACTTCAAAAATGCATAACTCTATCATGCAACTTCATCATAAGCATTAGCCTTGGGATCATACCTTGGCACCATCCTTACCCCTCTTTCATTGGGTTTGTTTTGGGAGGGATCACCAACCACTTTGTGATTATATCATACTTGTATTTTATCATTTTTACTAACCAAAATACTAAAAATATGTCTTTGTATTTGCCTAACTCTTTTGTAGGTAGGGCATGATCTCATTGATTCATCAAGTCCATATCTAGGGTTTGAGACCCTCAGAGCACAACCATGAATTGATTCAAGAATGGTTATGAACATCATATATAAGTCCCAACGATCTCTACATGTTATATTGATCAAGTTTTCTTCAATAGTTTGAGGGCGATTTGCCTTGGAAACCCTAGTTTGATTGGGTATCCTGAGTAACCTCTCCAACAAGCTATCTCACCAATTGATCAAATTTCTCAAGGGACACTTCAAAATTCATCATCTTATGCATTTATGATCTACCATGAGCCAGAAAGTCAAGAGAATTGGAGTTTAGCAAGTTGGTTGGTGGTGATTGGCCAGATGAATTCATCTGATCAAAACTGGGTCTCCCTAGACCCTATCTCCTACAATTTTCACCATATGAAAATGATTCCAAGAGCAAACTTACTCTAAATGACATTCTAAACAACTTTCATGTTGAGACATAGAGATAGTTTTCCTTGGAAAATCATTTTCTATGTTGAAACATTATAGGTCATTTTGTCTAAACCCTAATTTGAAAGTCAACTTTCCAAGGCCATTACTTGCTCAATTTTTATGAGATGATAGATTTACAAGTTGCACAATCAAATTCAATGTGTCTACTTCAACTTTGATGTTTGAGTGAGAGCTAATTCAACTTTTTTGAGCATGTGATATGAGGGTACATTATAGGTCACTTTTGACCTATACCATTGATCAAGTGATTTTTCCCAACTTCAAAAATGCATAACTCTATCATGCAACTTCATCATAAGCATTAGCCTTGGGATCATACCTTGGCACCATCCTTACCCCTCTTTCATTGGGTTTGTTTTGGGAGAGATCACCAACCACTTTGTGATTATATCATACTTGTATTTTATCATTTTTACTAACCAAAATACTAAAAATATGTCTTTGTATTTGCCTAACTCTTTTGTAGGTAGGGCATGATCTCATTGATTCATCAAGTCCATATCTAGGGTTTGAGACCCTCAGAGCACAACCATGAATTGATTCAAGAATGGTTATGAACATCATATATAAGTCCCAACGATCTCTACATGTTATATTGATCAAGTTTTCTTCAATAGTTTGAGGGCGATTTGCCTTGGAAACCCTAGTTTGATTGGGTATCCTGAGTAACCTCTCCAACAAGCTATCTCACCAATTGATCAAATTTCTCAAGGGACACTTCAAAATTCATCATGTTATGCATTTATGATCTACCATGAGCCAGGAAAGTCAAGAGAATTGGAGTTTAGCAAGTTGGTTGGTGGTGATTGGCCAGATGAATTCATCTGATCAAAACTGGGTCTCCCTAGACCTTATCTCCTACAATTTTCACCATATGAAAATGATTCCAAGAGCAAACTTACTCTAAATGACATTCTAAACAACTTTCATGTTGAGACATAGAGATAGTTTTCCTTGGAAAATCATTTTCTATGTTGAAACATTATAGGTCATTTTGTCTAAACCCTAATTTGAAAGTCAACTTTCCAAGGCCATTACTTGCTCAATTTTTATGAGATGATAAATTTACAAGTTGCACAATCAAATTCAATGTGTCTACTTCAACTTTGATGTTTGGAGTGAGAGCTAATTCAACTTTTTTGAGCATGTGATATGAGGGTACATTATAGGTCACTTTTGACCTATACCATTGATCAAGTGATTTTTCCAAACTTCAAAAATGCATAACTCTATCATGCAACTTCATCATAAGCATTAGCCTTGGGATCATACCTTGGCACCATCCTTACCCCTCTTTCATTGGGTTTGTTTTGGGAGAGATCACCAACCACTTTGTGATTATATCATACTTGTATTTTATCATTTTTACTAACCAAAATACTAAAAATATGTCTTTGTATTTGCCTAACTCTTTTGTAGGTAGGGCATGATCTCATTGATTCATCAAGTCCATATCTAGGGTTTGAGACCCTCAGAGCACAACCATGAATTGATTCAAGAATGGTTATGAACATCATATATAAGTCCCAACGATCTCTACATGTTATATTGATCAAGTTTTCTTCAATAGTTTGAGGGCGATTTGCCTTGGAAACCCTAGTTTGATTGGGTATCCTGAGTAACCTCTCCAACAAGCTATCTCACCAATTGATCAAATTTCTCAAGGGACACTTCAAAATTCATCATCTTATGCATTTATGATCTACCATGAGCCAGGAAAGTCAAGAGAATTGGAGTTTAGCAAGTTGGTTGGTGGTGATTGGCCAGATGAATTCATCTGATCAAAACTGGGTCTCCCTAGACCCTATCTCCTACAATTTTCACCATATGAAAATGATTCCAAGAGCAAACTTACTCTAAATGACATTCTAAACAACTTTCATGTTGAGACATAGAGATAGTTTTCCTTGGAAAATCATTTTCTATGTTGAAACATTATAGGTCATTTTGTCTAAACCCTAATTTGAAAGTCAACTTTCCAAGGCCATTACTTGCTCAATTTTTATGAGATGATAGATTTACAAGTTGCACAATCAAATTCAATGTGTCTACTTCAACTTTGATGTTTGGAGTGAGAGCTAATTCAACTTTTTTGAGCATGTGATATGAGGGTACATTATAGGTCACTTTTGACCTATACCATTGATCAAGTGATTTTTCCAAACTTCAAAAATGCATAACTCTATCATGCAACTTCATCATAAGCATTAGCCTTGGGATCATACCTTGGCACCATCCTTACCCCTCTTTCATTGGGTTTGTTTTGGGAGAGATCACCAACCACTTTGTGATTATATCATACTTGTATTTTATCATTTTTACTAACCAAAATACTAAAAATATGTCTTTGTATTTGCCTAACTCTTTTGTAGGTAGGGCATGATCTCATTGATTCATCAAGTCCATATCTAGGGTTTGAGACCCTCAGAGCACAACCATGAATTGATTCAAGAATGGTTATGAACATCATATATAAGTCCCAACGATCTCTACATGTTATATTGATCAAGTTTTCTTCAATAGTTTGAGGGCGATTTGCCTTGGAAACCCTAGTTTGATTGGGTATCCTGAGTAACCTCTCCAACAAGCTATCTCACCAATTGATCAAATTTCTCAAGGGACACTTCAAAATTCATCATCTTATGCATTTATGATCTACCATGAGCCATGAAAGTCAAGAGAATTGGAGTTTAGCAAGTTGGTTGGTGGTGATTGGCCAGATGAATTCATCTGATCAAAACTGGGTCTCCCTAGACCCTATCTCCTACAATTTTCACCATATGAAATGATTCCAAGAGCAAACTTACTCTAAATGACATTCTAAACAACTTTCATGTTGAGACATAGAGATAGTTTTCCTTGGAAAATCATTTTCTATGTTGAAACATTATAGGTCATTTTGTCTAAACCCTAATTTGAAAGTCAACTTTCCAAGGCCATTACTTGCTCAATTTTTATGAGATGATAGATTTACAAGTTGCACAATCAAATTCAATGTGTCTACTTCAACTTTGATGTTTGGAGTGAGAGCTAATTCAACTTTTTTGAGCATGTGATATGAGGGTACATTATAGGTCACTTTTGACCTATACCATTGATCAAGTGATTTTTCCAAACTTCAAAAATGCATAACTCTATCATGCAACTTCATCATAAGCATTAGCCTTGGGATCATACCTTGGCACCATCCTTACCCCTCTTTCATTGGGTTGTTTTGGGAGATCACCAACCACTTTGTGATTATATCATACTTGTATTTTATCATTTTTACTAACCAAAATACTAAAAATATGTCTTTGTATTTGCCTAACTCTTTTGTAGGTAGGGCATGATCTCATTGATTCATCAAGTCCATATCTAGGGTTTGAGACCCTCAGAGCACAACCATGAATTGATTCAAGAATGGTTATGAACATCATATATAAGTCCCAACGATCTCTACATGTTATATTGATCAAGTTTTCTTCAATAGTTTGAGGGCGATTTGCCTTGGAAACCCTAGTTTGATTGGGTATCCTGAGTAACCTCTCCAACAAGCTATCTCACCAATTGATCAAATTTCTCAAGGGACACTTCAAAATTCATCACTTATGCATTTATGATCTACCATGAGCCAGGAAAGTCAAGAGAATTGGAGTTAGCAAGTTGGTTGGTGGTGATTGGCCAGATGAATTCATCTGATCAAAACTGGGTCTCCCTAGACCTATCTCCTACAATTTTCACCATATGAAAATGATTCCAAGAGCAAACTTACTCTAAATGACATTCTAAACAACTTTCATGTTGAGACATAGAGATAGTTTTCCTTGGAAAATCATTTTCTATGTTGAAACATTATAGGTCATTTTGTCTAAACCCTAATTTGAAAGTCAACTTTCCAAGGCCATTACTTGCTCAATTTTTATGAGATGATAATTTACAAGTTGCACAATCAAATTCAATGTGTCTACTTCAACTTTGATGTTTGGAGTGAGAGCTAATTCAACTTTTTTGAGCATGTGATATGAGGGTACATTATAGGTCACTTTTGACCTATACCATTGATCAAGTGATTTTTCCAAACTTCAAAAATGCATAACTCTATCATGCAACTTCATCATAAGCATTAGCCTTGGGATCATACCTTGGCACCATCCTTACCCCCTTTTCATTGGGTTTGTTTTGGGAGGATCACCAACCACTTTGTGATTATATCATACTTGTATTTTATCATTTTTACTAACCAAAATACTAAAATATGTCTTTGTATTTGCCTAACTCTTTTGTAGGTAGGGCATGATCTCATTGATTCATCAAGTCCATATCTAGGGTTTGAGACCCTCAGAGCACAACCATGAACTGATTCAAGAATGGTTATGAACATCATATATAAGTCCCAACGATCTCTACATGTTATATTGATCAAGTTTTCTTCAATAGTTTGAGGGCGATTTGCCTTGGCAACCCTAGTTTGATTGGGTATCCTGAGTAACCTCTCCAACAAGCTATCTCACCAATTGATCAAATTTCTCAAGGGACACTTCAAAATTCATCATCTTATGCATTTATGATCTACCATGTGCCATGAAAGTCAAGAGAATTGGAGTTTCGCAAGTTGGTTGGTGGTGATTGGCCAGATGAATTCATCTGATCAAAACTGGGTCTCCCTAGACCCTATCTCCTACAATTTTCACCATATGAATATGATTCCAAGAGCAAACTTACTCTAAATGACATTCTAAACAACTTTCATGTTGAGACATAGAGATAGTTTGCCTTGGAAAATCATTTTCTATGTTGAAACATTATAGGTCATTTTGTCTAAACCCTAATTTGAAAGTCAACTTTCCAAGGCCATTACTTGCTCAATTTTTATGAGATGATAAATTTACAAGTTGCACAATCAAATTCAATGTGTCTACTTCAACTTTGATGTTTGGAGTGAGAGCTAATTCAACTTTTTTGAGCATGTGATATGAGGGTACATTATAGGTCACTTTTGACCTATACCATTGATCAAGTGATTTTTCCAAACTTCAAAAATGCATAACTCTATCATGCAACTTCATCATAAGCATTAGCCTTGGGATCATACCTTGGCACCATCCTTACCCCTCTTTCATTGGGTTTGTTTTGGGAGGGATCACCAACCACTTTGTGATTATATCATACTTGTATTTTATCATTTTACTAACCAAAATACTAAAAATATGTCTTTGTATTTGCCTAACTCTTTTGTAGGTAGGGCATGATCTCATTGATTCATCAAGTCCATATCTAGGGTTTGAGACCCTCAGAGCACAACCATGAATTGATTCAAGAATGGTTATGAACATCATATATAAGTCCCAACGATCTCTACATGTTATATTGATCAAGTTTTCTTCAATAGTTTGAGGGCGATTTGCCTTGGCAACCCTAGTTTGATTGGGTATCCTGAGTAACCTCTCCAACAAGCTATCTCACCAATTGATCAAATTTCTCAAGGGACACTTCAAAATTCATCATCTTATGCATTTATGATCTACCATGTGCCATGAAAGTCAAGAGAATTGGAGTTTCGCAAGTTGGTTGGTGGTGATTGGCCAGATGAATTCATCTGATCAAAACTGGGTCTCCCTAGACCCTATCTCCTACAATTTTCACCATATGAAAATGATTCCAAGAGCAAACTTACTCTAAATTACATTCTAAACAACTTTCATGTTGAGACATAGAGATAGTTTTCCTTGGAAAATCATTTTCTATGTTGAAACATTATAGGTCATTTTGTCTAAACCCTAATTTGAAAGTCAACTTTCCAAGGCCATTACTTGCTCAATTTTTATGAGATGATAGATTTACAAGTTGCACAATCAAATTCAATGTGTCTACATCAGCTTTGATGTTTTGAGTGAGAGCTAATTCAACTTTTTTGAGCATGTGATATGAGGGTACATTATAGGTCACTTTTGACCTATACCATTGATCAAGTGATTTTTCCAAACTTCAAAAATGCATAACTCTATCATGCAACTTCATCATAAGCTTTAGCCTTGGGATCATACCTTGGCACCATCCTTACCCCTCTTTCATTGGGTTTGTTTTGGGAGAGATCACCAACCACTTTGTGATTATATCATACTTGTATTTTATCATTTTTACTAACCAAAATACTAAAAATATGTCTTTGTATTTTCCTAACTCTTTTGTAGGTAGGGCATGATCTCATTGATTCATCAAGTCCATATCTAGGGTTTGAGACCCTCAGAGCACAACCATGAATTGATTCAAGAATGGTTATGAACATCATATATAAGTCCCAACGATCTCTACATGTTATATTGATCAAGTTTTCTTCAATAGTTTGAGGGCGATTTGCCTTGGAAACCCTAGTTTGATTGGGTATCCTGAGTAACCTCTCCAACAAGCTATCTCACCAATTGATCAAATTTCTCAAGGGACACTTCAAAATTCATCATCTTATGCATTTATGATCTACCATGAGCCATGAAAGTCAAGAGAATTGGAGTTTAGCAAGTTGGTTGGTGGTGATTGGCCAGATGAATTCATCTGATCAAAACTGGGTCTCCCTAGACCCTATCTCCTACAATTTTCACCATATGAAAATGATTCCAAGAGCAAACTTACTCTAAATGACATTCTAAACAACTTTCATGTTGAGACATAGAGATAGTTTTCCTTGGAAAATCATTTTCTATGTTGAAACATTATAGGTCATTTTGTCTAAACCCTAATTTGAAAGTCAACTTTCCAAGGCCATTACTTGCTCAATTTTTATGAGATGATAGATTTACAAGTTGCACAATCAAATTCAATGTGTCTACTTCAACTTTGATGTTTGGAGTGAGAGCTAATTCAACTTTTTTGAGCATGTGATATGAGGGTACATTATAGGTCACTTTTGACCTATACCATTGATCAAGTGATTTTTCCAAACTTCAAAAATGCATAACTCTATCATGCAACTTCATCATAAGCATTAGCCTTGGGATCATACCTTGGCACCATCCTTACCCCTCTTTCATTGGGTTTGTTTTGGGAGGATCACCAACCACTTTGTGATTATATCATACTTGTATTTTATCATTTTTACTAACCAAAATACTAAAAATATGTCTTTGTATTTGCCTAACTCTTTTGTAGGTAGGGCATGATCTCATTGATTCATCAAGTCCATATCTAGGGTTTGAGACCCTCAGAGCACAACCATGAATTGATTCAAGAATGGTTATGAACATCATATATAAGTCCCAACGATCTCTACATGTTATATTGATCAAGTTTTCTTCAATAGTTTTAGGGCGATTTGCCTTGGCAACCCTAGTTTGATTGGGTATCCTGAGTAACCTCTCCAACAAGCTATCTCACCAATTGATCAAATTTCTCAAGGGACACTTCAAAATTCATCATCTTATGCATTTATGATCTACCATGAGCCAGAAAGTCAAGAGAATTGGAGTTTAGCAAGTTGGTTGGTGGTGATTGGCCAGATGAATTCATCTGATCAAAACTGGGTCTCCCTAGACCCTATCTCCTACAATTTTCACCATATGAAATGATTCCAAGAGCAAACTTACTCTAAATGACATTCTAAACAACTTTCATGTTGAGACATAGAGATAGTTTTCCTTGGAAAATCATTTTCTATGTTGAAACATTATAGGTCATTTTGTCTAAACCCTAATTTGAAAGTCAACTTTCCAAGGCCATTACTTGCTCAATTTTATGAGATGATAGATTTACAAGTTGCACAATCAAATTCAATGTGTCTACTTCAACTTTGATGTTTGAGTGAGAGCTAATTCAACTTTTTGAGCATGTGATATGAGGGTACATTATAGGTCACTTTTGACCTATACCATTGATCAAGTGATTTTTCCAAACTTCAAAAATGCATAACTCTATCATGCAACTTCATCATAAGCATTAGCCTTGGGATCATACCTTGGCACCATCCTTACCCCTCTTTCATTGGGTTTGTTTTGGGAGAGATCACCAACCACTTTGTGATTATATCATACTTGTATTTTATCATTTTTACTAACCAAAATACTAAAAATATGTCTTTGTATTTGCCTAACTCTTTTGTAGGTAGGGCATGATCTCATTGATTCATCAAGTCCATATCTAGGGTTTGAGACCCTCAGAGCACAACCATGAATTGATTCAAGAATGGTTATGAACATCATATATAAGTCCCAACGATCTCTACATGTTATATTGATCAAGTTTTCTTCAATAGTTTGAGGGTGATTTGCCTTGGAAACCCTAGTTTGATTGGGTATCCTGAGTAACCTCTCCAACAAGCTATCTCACCAATTGATCAAATTTCTCAAGGGACACTTCAAAATTCATCATCTTATGCATTTATGATCTACCATGAGCCAGGAAAGTCAAGAGAATTGGAGTTTAGCAAGTTGGTTGGTGGTGATTGGCCAGATGAATTCATCTGATCAAAACTGGGTCTCCCTAGACCCTATCTCCTACAATTTTCACCATATGAAAATGATTCCAAGAGCAAACTTACTCTAAATGACATTCTAAACAACTTTCATGTTGAGACATAGAGATAGTTTTCCTTGGAAAATCATTTTCTATGTTGAAACATTATAGGTCATTTTGTCTAAACCCTAATTTGAAAGTCAACTTTCCAAGGCCATTACTTGCTCAATTTTTATGAGATGATAGATTTACAAGTTGCACAATCAAATTCAATGTGTCTACTTCAACTTTGATGTTTGGAGTGAGAGCTAATTCAACTTTTTTGAGCATGTGATATGAGGCTACATTATAGGTCACTTTTGACCTATACCATTGATCAAGTGATTTTTCCAAACTTCAAAAATGCATAACTCTATCATGCAACTTCATCATAAGCATTAGCCTTGGGATCATACCTTGGCACCATCCTTACCCCTCTTTCATTGGGTTTGTTTTGGGAGAGATCACCAACCACTTTGTGATTATATCATACTTGTATTTTATCATTTTTACTAACCAAAATACTAAAAATATGTCTTTGTATTTGCCTAACTCTTTTGTAGGTAGGGCATGATCTCATTGATTCATCAAGTCCATATCTAGGGTTTGAGACCCTCAGAGCACAACCATGAATTGATTCAAGAATGGTTATGAACATCATATATAAGTCCCAACGATCTCTACATGTTATATTGATCAAGTTTTCTTCAATAGTTTGAGGGCGATTTGCCTTGGCAACCCTAGTTTGATTGGGTATCCTGAGTAACCTCTCCAACAAGCTATCTCACCAATTGATCAAATTTCTCAAGGGACACTTCAAAATTCATCATCTTATGCATTTATGATCTACCATGTGCCATGAAAGTCAAGAGAATTGGAGTTTAGCAAGTTGGTTGGTGGTGATTGGCCAGATGAATTCATCTGATCAAAACTGGGTCTCCCTAGACCCTATCTCCTACAATTTTCACCATATGAAAATATTCCAAGAGCAAACTTACTCTAAATGACATTCTAAACAACTTTCATGTTGAGACATAGAGATAGTTTTGCTTGGAAAATCATTTTCTATGTTGAAACATTATGAGTCATTTTGTCTAAACCCTAATTTGAAAGTCAACTTTCCAAGGCCATAACTTGCTCAATTTTTATGAGATAAAAGATTTACAAGTTGCACAATCAAATTCAATGTGTCTACTTCAACTTTGATGTTTGGAGTGAGAGCTAATTCAACTTTTTTGAGCATGTGATATGAGGCTACATTATAGGTCACTTTTGACCTATACCATTGATCAAGTGATTTTTCCAAACTTCAAAAATGCATAACTCTATCATGCAACTTCATCATAAGCATTAGCATTGGGATCATACCTTGGCATCCTCCTAACCCCTCTTTCATTGAGTTTGTTTTGGGAGAGATCACCAAGCACTTTGTGATTATATCATACTTGTATTTTATCATTTTTAATAACCAAAATACTAAAAATATGTCTTTGTATTTGCCTAACTCTTTTGTAGGTAGGGCATGATCTCATTGATTCATCAAGTCCATATCTAGGGTTTGAGACCCTCAGAGCACAACCATGAATTGATTCAAGAATGGTTATGAACATCATATATAAGTCCCAACGATCTCTACATGTTATATTGATCAAGTTTTCTTCAATAGTTTGAGGGTGATTTGCCTTGGAAACCCTAGTTTGATTGGGTATCCTGAGTAACCTCTCCAACAAGCTATCTCACCAATTGATCAAATTTCTCAAGGACACTTCAAAATTCATCATCTTATGCATTTATGATCTACCATGAGCCAGGAAAGTCAAGAGAATTGGAGTTTAGCAAGTTGGTTGGTGGTGATTGGCCAGATGAATTCATCTGATCAAAACTGGGTCTCCCTAGACCCTATCTCCTACAATTTTCACCATATGAAAATGATTCCAAGAGCAAACTTACTCTAAATGACATTCTAAACAACTTTCATGTTGAGACATAGAGATAGTTTTCCTTGGAAAATCATTTTCTATGTTGAAACATTATAGGTCATTTTGTCTAAACCCTAATTTGAAAGTCAACTTTCCAAGGCCATTACTTGCTCAATTTTTATGAGATGATAGATTTACAAGTTGCACAATCAAATTCAATGTGTCTACTTCAACTTTGATGTTTGGAGTGAGAGCTAATTCAACTTTTTTGAGCATGTGATATGAGGCTACATTATAGGTCACTTTTGACCTATACCATTGATCAAGTGATTTTTCCAAACTTCAAAAATGCATAACTCTATCATGCAACTTCATCATAAGCATTAGCATTGGGATCATACCTTGGCACCCTCCTTACCCCTCTTTCATTGGGTTTGTTTTGGGAGAGATCACCAAGCACTTTGTGATTATACTTTGTATTTTATCATTTTTACTAACCAAAATACCAAAATATGTCTTTGTATTTGCCTAACTCTTTTGTAGGTAGGGCATGATCTCATTGATTCATCAAGTCCATATCTAGGGTTTGAGACCCTGAACAAAGAGCACAACCATGAATTGATTCAAGAATGGTTATGAACATCATATATAAGTCCCAATGATCTCTACATGTTATATTGATCAAGTTTTCTTCAATAGTTTGAGGGTGATTTGCCTTGGAAACCCTAGTTTGATTGGGTATCCTGAGTAACTTCTCCAACAAGCTATCTCACCAATTGATCAAATTTCTCAAGGGACACTTCAAAATTCATCATCTTATGCATTTATGATCTACCATGAGCCAAGAAAGTCAAGAGAATTGGAGTTTAGCAAGTTGGTTGGTGGTGATTGGCCAGATGAATTCATCTGATCAAAACTGGGTCTCCCTAGACCCTATCTCCTACAATTTTCACCATATGAAAATAATTCCAAGAGCAAACTTACTCTAAATGACATTCTAAACAACTTTCATGTTGAGACATAGAGATAGTTTTGCTTGGAAAATCATTTTCTATGTTGAAACATTATAGGTCATTTTGTCTAAACCCTAATTTGAAAGTCAACTTTCCAAGGCCATAACTTGCTCAATTTTTATGAGATGATAGATTTACAAGTTGCACAATCAAATTCAATGTGTCTACTTCAACTTTGATGTTTGGAGTGAGAGCTAATTCAACTTTTTTGAGCATGTGATATGAGGCTACATTATAGGTCACTTTTGACCTATACCATTGATCAAGTGATTTTTCCAAACTTCAAAAATGCATAACTCTATCATGCAACTTCATCATAAGCATTAGCATTGGGATCATACCTTGGCACCCTCCTTACCCCTCTTTCATTGGGTTTGTTTTGGGAGAGATCACCAAGCACTTTGTGATTATATCATACTTGTATTTTATCATTTTTACTAACCAAAATACCAAAAATATGTCTTTGTATTTGCCTAACTCTTTTGTAGGTAGGGCATGATCTCATTGATTCATCAAGTCCATATCTAGGGTTTGAGACCCTCATGAACAAAGAGCACAACCATGAATTGATTCAAGAATGGTTATGAACATCATATATAAGTCCCAATGATCTCTACATGTTATATTGATCAAGTTTTCTTCAATAGTTTGAGGGTGATTTGCCTTGGAAACCCAAGTTTGATTTGGTATCTTAAGTAACTTTTCCAGCAAGCTATCACACCAATTGATCAAATTTCTCCAATGACACTTCAAAACTCATCATCTTATGCATTAATGATCTACCATGAGCCAAGAAAGTCAAGAGAATTGAAGTTTAGCAAGTTGGTTGGTGGTGATTGGCCAGATGAATTCATCTGATCAAAACTGGGTCTCCCTAGACCCTATCTCCTACAATTTTCACCATATGAAAATAATTCAAAGAGTAAACTTACTCTAAATGACATTCTAAACAACTTTCATGTTGAGACATAGAGATAGTTTTGCTTGGAAAATCATTTTCTATGTTGAAACATTATAGGTCATTTTGTCTAAACCCTAATTTGAAAGTCAACTTTCCAAGGCCATAACTTGCTCAATTTTTATGAGATGATAGATTTACAAGTTGCACAATCAAATTCAATGTGTCTACTTCAACTTTGATGTTTGGAGTGAGAGCTAATTCAACTTTTTTGAGCATGTGATATGAGGCTACATTATAGGTCACTTTTGACCTATACCATTGATCAAGTGATTTTTCCAAACTTCAAAAATGCATAACTCTATCATGCAACTTCATCATAAGCATTAGCATTGGGATCATACCTTGGCACCCTCCTTACCCCTCTTTCATTGGGTTTGTTTTGGGAGAGATCACCAAGCACTTTGTGATTATATCATACTTGTATTTTATCATTTTTACTAACCAAAATACCAAAATATGTCTTTGTATTTGCCTAACTCTTTTGTAGGTAGGGCATGATCTCATTGATTCATCAAGTCCATATCTAGGGTTTGAGACCCTCATGAACAAAGAGCACAACCATGAATTGATTCAAGAATGGTTATGAACATCATATATAAGTCCCAATGATCTCTACATGTTATATTGATCAAGTTTTCTTCAATAGTTTGAGGGTGATTTGCCTTGGAAACCCTAGTTTGATTGGGTATCCTGAGTAACTTCTCCAACAAGCTATCTCACCAATTGATCAAATTTCTCAAGGGACACTTCAAAATTCATCATCTTATGCATTTATGATCTACCATGAGCCAAGAAAGTCAAGAGAATTGGAGGTTAGCAAGTTGGTTGGTGGTGATTGGCCAGACGAATTCATCTGATCAAAACTGGGTCTCCCTAGACCCTATCTCCTACAATTTTCACCATATGAAAATAATTCCAAGAGCAAACTTACTCTAAATGACATTCTAAACAACTTTCATGTTGAGACATAGAGATAGTTTTGCTTGGAAAATCATTTTCTATGTTGAAACATTATAGGTCATTTTGTCTAAACCCTAATTTGAAAGTCAACTTTCCAAGGCCATAACTTGCTCAATTTTTATGAGATGATAGATTTACAAGTTGCACAATCAAATTCAATGTGTCTACTTCAACTTTGATGTTTGGAGTGAGAGCTAATTCAACTTTTTTGAGCATGTGATATGAGGCTACATTATAGGTCACTTTTGACCTATACCATTGATCAAGTGATTTTTCCAAACTTCAAAAATGCATAACTCTATCATGCAACTTCATCATAAGCATTAGCATTGGGATCATACCTTGGCACCCTCCTTACCCCTCTTTCATTGGGTTTGTTTTGGGAGAGATCACCAAGCACTTTGTGATTATATCATACTTGTATTTTATCATTTTTACTAACCAAAATACCAAAAATATGTCTTTGTATTTGCCTAACTCTTTTGTAGGTAGGGCATGATCTCATTGATTCATCAAGTCCATATCTAGGGTTTGAGACCCTCATGAACAAAGAGCACAACCATGAATTGATTCAAGAATGGTTATGAACATCATATATAAGTCCCAATGATCTCTACATGTTATATTGATCAAGTTTTCTTCAATAGTTTGAGGGTGATTTGCCTTGGAAACCCTAGTTTGATTGGGTATCCTGAGTAACTTCTCCAACAAGCTATCTCACCAATTGATCAAATTTCTCAAGGGACACTTCAAAATTCATCATCTTATGCATTTATGATCTACCATGAGCCAAGAAAGTCAAGAGAATTGGAGGTTAGCAAGTTGGTTGGTGGTGATTGGCCAGACGAATTCATCTGATCAAAACTGGGTCTCCCTAGACCCTATCTCCTACAATTTTCACCATATGAAAATAATTCCAAGAGCAAACTTACTCTAAATGACATTCTAAACAACTTTCATGTTGAGACATAGAGATAGTTTTGCTTGGAAAATCATTTTCTATGTTGAAACATTATAGGTCATTTTGTCTAAACCCTAATTTGAAAGTCAACTTTCCAAGGCCATAACTTGCTCAATTTTTATGAGATGATAGATTTACAAGTTGCACAATCAAATTCAATGTGTCTACTTCAACTTTGATGTTTGGAGTGAGAGCTAATTCAACTTTTTTGAGCATGTGATATGAGGCTACATTATAGGTCACTTTTGACCTATACCATTGATCAAGTGATTTTTCCAAACTTCAAAAATGCATAACTCTATCATGCAACTTCATCATAAGCATTAGCATTGGGATCATACCTTGGCACCCTCCTTACCCCTCTTTCATTGGGTTTGTTTTGGGAGAGATCACCAAGCACTTTGTGATTATATCATACTTGTATTTTATCATTTTTACTAACCAAAATACCAAAAATATGTCTTTGTATTTGCCTAACTCTTTTGTAGGTAGGGCATGATCTCATTGATTCATCAAGTCCATATCTAGGGTTTGAGACCCTCATGAACAAAGAGCACAACCATGAATTGATTCAAGAATGGTTATGAACATCATATATAAGTCCCAATGATCTCTACATGTTATATTGATCAAGTTTTCTTCAATAGTTTGAGGGTGATTTGCCTTGGAAACCCTAGTTTGATTGGGTATCCTGAGTAACTTCTCCAACAAGCTATCTCACCAATTGATCAAATTTCTCAAGGGACACTTCAAAATTCATCATCTTATGCATTTATGATCTACCATGAGCCAAGAAAGTCAAGAGAATTGGAGGTTAGCAAGTTGGTTGGTGGTGATTGGCCAGATGAATTCATCTGATCAAAACTGGGTCTCCCTAGACCCTATCTCCTACAATTTTCACCATATGAAAATAATTCCAAGAGCAAACTTACTCTAAATGACATTCTAAACAACTTTCATGTTGAGACATAGAGATAGTTTTGCTTGGAAAATCATTTTCTATGTTGAAACATTATAGGTCATTTTGTCTAAACCCTAATTTGAAAGTCAACTTTCCAAGGCCATAACTTGCTCAATTTTTATGAGATGATAGATTTCCAAGTTGCACAATCAAATTCGATGTGTCTACTTCAACTTTGATGTTTGGAGTGAGAGCTAATTCAACTTTTTTGAGCATGTGATATGAGGCTACATTATAGGTCACTTTTGACCTATACCATTGATCAAGTGATTTTTCCAAACTTCAAAAATGCATAACTCTATCATGCAACTTCATCATAAGCATTAGCATTGGGATCATACCTTGGCACCCTCCTTACCCCTCTTTCATTGGGTTTGTTTTGGGAGAGATCACCAAGCACTTTGTGATTATATCATACTTGTATTTTATCATTTTTACTAACCAAAATACCAAAAATATGTCTTTGTATTTGCCTAACTCTTTTGTAGGTAGGGCATGATCTCATTGATTCATCAAGTCCATATCTAGGGTTTGAGACCCTCATGAACAAAGAGCACAACCATGAATTGATTCAAGAATGGTTATGAACATCATATATAAGTCCCAATGATCTCTACATGTTATATTGATCAAGTTTTCTTCAATAGTTTGAGGGTGATTTGCCTTGGAAACCCTAGTTTGATTGGGTATCCTGAGTAACTTCTCCAACAAGCTATCTCACCAATTGATCAAATTTCTCAAGGGACACTTCAAAATTCATCATCTTATGCATTTATGATCTACCATGAGCCAAGAAAGTCAAGAGAATTGGAGGTTAGCAAGTTGGTTGGTGGTGATTGGCCAGATGAATTCATCTGATCAAAACTGGGTCTCCCTAGACCCTATCTCCTACAATTTTCACCATATGAAAATAATTCCAAGAGCAAACTTACTCTAAATGACATTCTAAACAACTTTCATGTTGAGACATAGAGATAGTTTTGCTTGGAAAATCATTTTCTATGTTGAAACATTATAGGTCATTTTGTCTAAACCCTAATTTGAAAGTCAACTTTCCAAGGCCATAACTTGCTCAATTTTTATGAGATGATAGATTTACAAGTTGCACAATCAAATTCAATGTGTCTACTTCAACTTTGATGTTTGGAGTGAGAGCTAATTCAACTTTTTTGAGCATGTGATATGAGGCTACATTATAGGTCACTTTTGACCTATACCATTGATCAAGTGATTTTTCCAAACTTCAAAAATGCATAACTCTATCATGCAACTTCATCATAAGCATTAGCATTGGGATCATACCTTGGCACCCTCCTTACCCCTCTTTCATTGGGTTTGTTTTGGGAGAGATCACCAAGCACTTTGTGATTATATCATACTTGTATTTTATCATTTTTACTAACCAAAATACCAAAAATATGTCTTTGTATTTGCCTAACTCTTTTGTAGGTAGGGCATGATCTCATTGATTCATCAAGTCCATATCTAGGGTTTGAGACCCTCATGAACAAAGAGCACAACCATGAATTGATTCAAGAATGGTTATGAACATCATATATAAGTCCCAATGATCTCTACATGTTATATTGATCAAGTTTTCTTCAATAGTTTGAGGGTGATTTGCCTTGGAAACCCTAGTTTGATTGGGTATCCTGAGTAACTTCTCCAACAAGCTATCTCACCAATTGATCAAATTTCTCAAGGGACACTTCAAAATTCATCATCTTATGCATTTATGATCTACCATGAGCCAAGAAAGTCAAGAGAATTGGAGGTTAGCAAGTTGGTTGGTGGTGATTGGCCAGACGAATTCATCTGATCAAAACTGGGTCTCCCTAGACCCTATCTCCTACAATTTTCACCATATGAAAATAATTCCAAGAGCAAACTTACTCTAAATGACATTCTAAACAACTTTCATGTTGAGACATAGAGATAGTTTTGCTTGGAAAATCATTTTCTATGTTGAAACATTATAGGTCATTTTGTCTAAACCCTAATTTGAAAGTCAACTTTCCAAGGCCATAACTTGCTCAATTTTTATGAGATGATAGATTTCCAAGTTGCACAATCAAATTCGATGTGTCTACTTCAACTTTGATGTTTGGAGTGAGAGCTAATTCAACTTTTTTGAGCATGTGATATGAGGCTACATTATAGGTCACTTTTGACCTATACCATTGATCAAGTGATTTTTCCAAACTTCAAAAATGCATAACTCTATCATGCAACTTCATCATAAGCATTAGCATTGGGATCATACCTTGGCACCCTCCTTACCCCTCTTTCATTGGGTTTGTTTTGGGAGAGATCACCAAGCACTTTGTGATTATATCATACTTGTATTTTATCATTTTTACTAACCAAAATACCAAAAATATGTCTTTGTATTTGCCTAACTCTTTTGTAGGTAGGGCATGATCTCATTGATTCATCAAGTCCATATCTAGGGTTTGAGACCCTCATGAACAAAGAGCACAACCATGAATTGATTCAAGAATGGTTATGAACATCATATATAAGTCCCAATGATCTCTACATGTTATATTGATCAAGTTTTCTTCAATAGTTTGAGGGTGATTTGCCTTGGAAACCCTAGTTTGATTGGGTATCCTGAGTAACTTCTCCAACAAGCTATCTCACCAATTGATCAAATTTCTCAAGGGACACTTCAAAATTCATCATCTTATGCATTTATGATCTACCATGAGCCAAGAAAGTCAAGAGAATTGGAGGTTAGCAAGTTGGTTGGTGGTGATTGGCCAGATGAATTCATCTGATCAAAACTGGGTCTCCCTAGACCCTATCTCCTACAATTTTCACCATATGAAAATAATTCCAAGAGCAAACTTACTCTAAATGACATTCTAAACAACTTTCATGTTGAGACATAGAGATAGTTTTGCTTGGAAAATCATTTTCTATGTTGAAACATTATAGGTCATTTTGTCTAAACCCTAATTTGAAAGTCAACTTTCCAAGGCCATAACTTGCTCAATTTTTATGAGATGATAGATTTCCAAGTTGCACAATCAAATTCGATGTGTCTACTTCAACTTTGATGTTTGGAGTGAGAGCTAATTCAACTTTTTTGAGCATGTGATATGAGGCTACATTATAGGTCACTTTTGACCTATACCATTGATCAAGTGATTTTTCCAAACTTCAAAAATGCATAACTCTATCATGCAACTTCATCATAAGCATTAGCATTGGGATCATACCTTGGCACCCTCCTTACCCCTCTTTCATTGGGTTTGTTTTGGGAGAGATCACCAAGCACTTTGTGATTATATCATACTTGTATTTTATCATTTTTACTAACCAAAATACCAAAAATATGTCTTTGTATTTGCCTAACTCTTTTGTAGGTAGGGCATGATCTCATTGATTCATCAAGTCCATATCTAGGGTTTGAGACCCTCATGAACAAAGAGCACAACCATGAATTGATTCAAGAATGGTTATGAACATCATATATAAGTCCCAATGATCTCTACATGTTATATTGATCAAGTTTTCTTCAATAGTTTGAGGGTGATTTGCCTTGGAAACCCTAGTTTGATTGGGTATCCTGAGTAACTTCTCCAACAAGCTATCTCACCAATTGATCAAATTTCTCAAGGGACACTTCAAAATTCATCATCTTATGCATTTATGATCTACCATGAGCCAAGAAAGTCAAGAGAATTGGAGGTTAGCAAGTTGGTTGGTGGTGATTGGCCAGATGAATTCATCTGATCAAAACTGGGTCTCCCTAGACCCTATCTCCTACAATTTTCACCATATGAAAATAATTCCAAGAGCAAACTTACTCTAAATGACATTCTAAACAACTTTCATGTTGAGACATAGAGATAGTTTTGCTTGGAAAATCATTTTCTATGTTGAAACATTATAGGTCATTTTGTCTAAACCCTAATTTGAAAGTCAACTTTCCAAGGCCATAACTTGCTCAATTTTTATGAGATGATAGATTTACAAGTTGCACAATCAAATTCAATGTGTCTACTTCAACTTTGATGTTTGGAGTGAGAGCTAATTCAACTTTTTTGAGCATGTGATATGAGGCTACATTATAGGTCACTTTTGACCTATACCATTGATCAAGTGATTTTTCCAAACTTCAAAAATGCATAACTCTATCATGCAACTTCATCATAAGCATTAGCATTGGGATCATACCTTGGCACCCTCCTTACCCCTCTTTCATTGGGTTTGTTTTGGGAGAGATCACCAAGCACTTTGTGATTATATCATACTTGTATTTTATCATTTTTACTAACCAAAATACCAAAAATATGTCTTTGTATTTGCCTAACTCTTTTGTAGGTAGGGCATGATCTCATTGATTCATCAAGTCCATATCTAGGGTTTGAGACCCTCATGAACAAAGAGCACAACCATGAATTGATTCAAGAATGGTTATGAACATCATATATAAGTCCCAATGATCTCTACATGTTATATTGATCAAGTTTTCTTCAATAGTTTGAGGGTGATTTGCCTTGGAAACCCTAGTTTGATTGGGTATCCTGAGTAACTTCTCCAACAAGCTATCTCACCAATTGATCAAATTTCTCAAGGGACACTTCAAAATTCATCATCTTATGCATTTATGATCTACCATGAGCCAAGAAAGTCAAGAGAATTGGAGGTTAGCAAGTTGGTTGGTGGTGATTGGCCAGATGAATTCATCTGATCAAAACTGGGTCTCCCTAGACCCTATCTCCTACAATTTTCACCATATGAAAATAATTCCAAGAGCAAACTTACTCTAAATGACATTCTAAACAACTTTCATGTTGAGACATAGAGATAGTTTTGCTTGGAAAATCATTTTCTATGTTGAAACATTATAGGTCATTTTGTCTAAACCCTAATTTGAAAGTCAACTTTCCAAGGCCATAACTTGCTCAATTTTTATGAGATGATAGATTTACAAGTTGCACAATCAAATTCAATGTGTCTACTTCAACTTTGATGTTTGGAGTGAGAGCTAATTCAACTTTTTTGAGCATGTGATATGAGGCTACATTATAGGTCACTTTTGACCTATACCATTGATCAAGTGATTTTTCCAAACTTCAAAAATGCATAACTCTATCATGCAACTTCATCATAAGCATTAGCATTGGGATCATACCTTGGCACCCTCCTTACCCCTCTTTCATTGGGTTTGTTTTGGGAGAGATCACCAAGCACTTTGTGATTATATCATACTTGTATTTTATCATTTTTACTAACCAAAATACCAAAAATATGTCTTTGTATTTGCCTAACTCTTTTGTAGGTAGGGCATGATCTCATTGATTCATCAAGTCCATATCTAGGGTTTGAGACCCTCATGAACAAAGAGCACAACCATGAATTGATTCAAGAATGGTTATGAACATCATATATAAGTCCCAATGATCTCTACATGTTATATTGATCAAGTTTTCTTCAATAGTTTGAGGGTGATTTGCCTTGGAAACCCTAGTTTGATTGGGTATCCTGAGTAACTTCTCCAACAAGCTATCTCACCAATTGATCAAATTTCTCAAGGGACACTTCAAAATTCATCATCTTATGCATTTATGATCTACCATGAGCCAAGAAAGTCAAGAGAATTGGAGGTTAGCAAGTTGGTTGGTGGTGATTGGCCAGATGAATTCATCTGATCAAAACTGGGTCTCCCTAGACCCTATCTCCTACAATTTTCACCATATGAAAATAATTCCAAGAGCAAACTTACTCTAAATGACATTCTAAACAACTTTCATGTTGAGACATAGAGATAGTTTTGCTTGGAAAATCATTTTCTATGTTGAAACATTATAGGTCATTTTGTCTAAACCCTAATTTGAAAGTCAACTTTCCAAGGCCATAACTTGCTCAATTTTTATGAGATGATAGATTTACAAGTTGCACAATCAAATTCAATGTGTCTACTTCAACTTTGATGTTTGGAGTGAGAGCTAATTCAACTTTTTTGAGCATGTGATATGAGGCTACATTATAGGTCACTTTTGACCTATACCATTGATCAAGTGATTTTTCCAAACTTCAAAAATGCATAACTCTATCATGCAACTTCATCATAAGCATTAGCATTGGGATCATACCTTGGCACCCTCCTTACCCCTCTTTCATTGGGTTTGTTTTGGGAGAGATCACCAAGCACTTTGTGATTATATCATACTTGTATTTTATCATTTTTACTAACCAAAATACCAAAAATATGTCTTTGTATTTGCCTAACTCTTTTGTAGGTAGGGCATGATCTCATTGATTCATCAAGTCCATATCTAGGGTTTGAGACCCTCATGAACAAAGAGCACAACCATGAATTGATTCAAGAATGGTTATGAACATCATATATAAGTCCCAATGATCTCTACATGTTATATTGATCAAGTTTTCTTCAATAGTTTGAGGGTGATTTGCCTTGGAAACCCTAGTTTGATTGGGTATCCTGAGTAACTTCTCCAACAAGCTATCTCACCAATTGATCAAATTTCTCAAGGGACACTTCAAAATTCATCATCTTATGCATTTATGATCTACCATGAGCCAAGAAAGTCAAGAGAATTGGAGGTTAGCAAGTTGGTTGGTGGTGATTGGCCAGATGAATTCATCTGATCAAAACTGGGTCTCCCTAGACCCTATCTCCTACAATTTTCACCATATGAAAATAATTCCAAGAGCAAACTTACTCTAAATGACATTCTAAACAACTTTCATGTTGAGACATAGAGATAGTTTTGCTTGGAAAATCATTTTCTATGTTGAAACATTATAGGTCATTTTGTCTAAACCCTAATTTGAAAGTCAACTTTCCAAGGCCATAACTTGCTCAATTTTTATGAGATGATAGATTTACAAGTTGCACAATCAAATTCAATGTGTCTACTTCAACTTTGATGTTTGGAGTGAGAGCTAATTCAACTTTTTTGAGCATGTGATATGAGGCTACATTATAGGTCACTTTTGACCTATACCATTGATCAAGTGATTTTTCCAAACTTCAAAAATGCATAACTCTATCATGCAACTTCATCATAAGCATTAGCATTGGGATCATACCTTGGCACCCTCCTTACCCCTCTTTCATTGGGTTTGTTTTGGGAGAGATCACCAAGCACTTTGTGATTATATCATACTTGTATTTTATCATTTTTACTAACCAAAATACCAAAAATATGTCTTTGTATTTGCCTAACTCTTTTGTAGGTAGGGCATGATCTCATTGATTCATCAAGTCCATATCTAGGGTTTGAGACCCTCATGAACAAAGAGCACAACCATGAATTGATTCAAGAATGGTTATGAACATCATATATAAGTCCCAATGATCTCTACATGTTATATTGATCAAGTTTTCTTCAATAGTTTGAGGGTGATTTGCCTTGGAAACCCTAGTTTGATTGGGTATCCTGAGTAACTTCTCCAACAAGCTATCTCACCAATTGATCAAATTTCTCAAGGGACACTTCAAAATTCATCATCTTATGCATTTATGATCTACCATGAGCCAAGAAAGTCAAGAGAATTGGAGGTTAGCAAGTTGGTTGGTGGTGATTGGCCAGATGAATTCATCTGATCAAAACTGGGTCTCCCTAGACCCTATCTCCTACAATTTTCACCATATGAAAATAATTCCAAGAGCAAACTTACTCTAAATGACATTCTAAACAACTTTCATGTTGAGACATAGAGATAGTTTTGCTTGGAAAATCATTTTCTATGTTGAAACATTATAGGTCATTTTGTCTAAACCCTAATTTGAAAGTCAACTTTCCAAGGCCATAACTTGCTCAATTTTTATGAGATGATAGATTTACAAGTTGCACAATCAAATTCAATGTGTCTACTTCAACTTTGATGTTTGGAGTGAGAGCTAATTCAACTTTTTTGAGCATGTGATATGAGGCTACATTATAGGTCACTTTTGACCTATACCATTGATCAAGTGATTTTTCCAAACTTCAAAAATGCATAACTCTATCATGCAACTTCATCATAAGCATTAGCATTGGGATCATACCTTGGCACCCTCCTTACCCCTCTTTCATTGGGTTTGTTTTGGGAGAGATCACCAAGCACTTTGTGATTATATCATACTTGTATTTTATCATTTTTACTAACCAAAATACCAAAAATATGTCTTTGTATTTGCCTAACTCTTTTGTAGGTAGGGCATGATCTCATTGATTCATCAAGTCCATATCTAGGGTTTGAGACCCTCATGAACAAAGAGCACAACCATGAATTGATTCAAGAATGGTTATGAACATCATATATAAGTCCCAATGATCTCTACATGTTATATTGATCAAGTTTTCTTCAATAGTTTGAGGGTGATTTGCCTTGGAAACCCTAGTTTGATTGGGTATCCTGAGTAACTTCTCCAACAAGCTATCTCACCAATTGATCAAATTTCTCAAGGGACACTTCAAAATTCATCATCTTATGCATTTATGATCTACCATGAGCCAAGAAAGTCAAGAGAATTGGAGGTTAGCAAGTTGGTTGGTGGTGATTGGCCAGATGAATTCATCTGATCAAAACTGGGTCTCCCTAGACCCTATCTCCTACAATTTTCACCATATGAAAATAATTCCAAGAGCAAACTTACTCTAAATGACATTCTAAACAACTTTCATGTTGAGACATAGAGATAGTTTTGCTTGGAAAATCATTTTCTATGTTGAAACATTATAGGTCATTTTGTCTAAACCCTAATTTGAAAGTCAACTTTCCAAGGCCATAACTTGCTCAATTTTTATGAGATGATAGATTTACAAGTTGCACAATCAAATTCAATGTGTCTACTTCAACTTTGATGTTTGGAGTGAGAGCTAATTCAACTTTTTTGAGCATGTGATATGAGGCTACATTATAGGTCACTTTTGACCTATACCATTGATCAAGTGATTTTTCCAAACTTCAAAAATGCATAACTCTATCATGCAACTTCATCATAAGCATTAGCATTGGGATCATACCTTGGCACCCTCCTTACCCCTCTTTCATTGGGTTTGTTTTGGGAGAGATCACCAAGCACTTTGTGATTATATCATACTTGTATTTTATCATTTTTACTAACCAAAATACCAAAAATATGTCTTTGTATTTGCCTAACTCTTTTGTAGGTAGGGCATGATCTCATTGATTCATCAAGTCCATATCTAGGGTTTGAGACCCTCATGAACAAAGAGCACAACCATGAATTGATTCAAGAATGGTTATGAACATCATATATAAGTCCCAATGATCTCTACATGTTATATTGATCAAGTTTTCTTCAATAGTTTGAGGGTGATTTGCCTTGGAAACCCTAGTTTGATTGGGTATCCTGAGTAACTTCTCCAACAAGCTATCTCACCAATTGATCAAATTTCTCAAGGGACACTTCAAAATTCATCATCTTATGCATTTATGATCTACCATGAGCCAAGAAAGTCAAGAGAATTGGAGGTTAGCAAGTTGGTTGGTGGTGATTGGCCAGATGAATTCATCTGATCAAAACTGGGTCTCCCTAGACCCTATCTCCTACAATTTTCACCATATGAAAATAATTCCAAGAGCAAACTTACTCTAAATGACATTCTAAACAACTTTCATGTTGAGACATAGAGATAGTTTTGCTTGGAAAATCATTTTCTATGTTGAAACATTATAGGTCATTTTGTCTAAACCCTAATTTGAAAGTCAACTTTCCAAGGCCATAACTTGCTCAATTTTTATGAGATGATAGATTTACAAGTTGCACAATCAAATTCAATGTGTCTACTTCAACTTTGATGTTTGGAGTGAGAGCTAATTCAACTTTTTTGAGCATGTGATATGAGGCTACATTATAGGTCACTTTTGACCTATACCATTGATCAAGTGATTTTTCCAAACTTCAAAAATGCATAACTCTATCATGCAACTTCATCATAAGCATTAGCATTGGGATCATACCTTGGCACCCTCCTTACCCCTCTTTCATTGGGTTTGTTTTGGGAGAGATCACCAAGCACTTTGTGATTATATCATACTTGTATTTTATCATTTTTACTAACCAAAATACCAAAAATATGTCTTTGTATTTGCCTAACTCTTTTGTAGGTAGGGCATGATCTCATTGATTCATCAAGTCCATATCTAGGGTTTGAGACCCTCATGAACAAAGAGCACAACCATGAATTGATTCAAGAATGGTTATGAACATCATATATAAGTCCCAATGATCTCTACATGTTATATTGATCAAGTTTTCTTCAATAGTTTGAGGGTGATTTGCCTTGGAAACCCTAGTTTGATTGGGTATCCTGAGTAACTTCTCCAACAAGCTATCTCACCAATTGATCAAATTTCTCAAGGGACACTTCAAAATTCATCATCTTATGCATTTATGATCTACCATGAGCCAAGAAAGTCAAGAGAATTGGAGGTTAGCAAGTTGGTTGGTGGTGATTGGCCAGATGAATTCATCTGATCAAAACTGGGTCTCCCTAGACCCTATCTCCTACAATTTTCACCATATGAAAATAATTCCAAGAGCAAACTTACTCTAAATGACATTCTAAACAACTTTCATGTTGAGACATAGAGATAGTTTTGCTTGGAAAATCATTTTCTATGTTGAAACATTATAGGTCATTTTGTCTAAACCCTAATTTGAAAGTCAACTTTCCAAGGCCATAACTTGCTCAATTTTTATGAGATGATAGATTTACAAGTTGCACAATCAAATTCAATGTGTCTACTTCAACTTTGATGTTTGGAGTGAGAGCTAATTCAACTTTTTTGAGCATGTGATATGAGGCTACATTATAGGTCACTTTTGACCTATACCATTGATCAAGTGATTTTTCCAAACTTCAAAAATGCATAACTCTATCATGCAACTTCATCATAAGCATTAGCATTGGGATCATACCTTGGCACCCTCCTTACCCCTCTTTCATTGGGTTTGTTTTGGGAGAGATCACCAAGCACTTTGTGATTATATCATACTTGTATTTTATCATTTTTACTAACCAAAATACCAAAAATATGTCTTTGTATTTGCCTAACTCTTTTGTAGGTAGGGCATGATCTCATTGATTCATCAAGTCCATATCTAGGGTTTGAGACCCTCATGAACAAAGAGCACAACCATGAATTGATTCAAGAATGGTTATGAACATCATATATAAGTCCCAATGATCTCTACATGTTATATTGATCAAGTTTTCTTCAATAGTTTGAGGGTGATTTGCCTTGGAAACCCTAGTTTGATTGGGTATCCTGAGTAACTTCTCCAACAAGCTATCTCACCAATTGATCAAATTTCTCAAGGGACACTTCAAAATTCATCATCTTATGCATTTATGATCTACCATGAGCCAAGAAAGTCAAGAGAATTGGAGGTTAGCAAGTTGGTTGGTGGTGATTGGCCAGATGAATTCATCTGATCAAAACTGGGTCTCCCTAGACCCTATCTCCTACAATTTTCACCATATGAAAATAATTCCAAGAGCAAACTTACTCTAAATGACATTCTAAACAACTTTCATGTTGAGACATAGAGATAGTTTTGCTTGGAAAATCATTTTCTATGTTGAAACATTATAGGTCATTTTGTCTAAACCCTAATTTGAAAGTCAACTTTCCAAGGCCATAACTTGCTCAATTTTTATGAGATGATAGATTTACAAGTTGCACAATCAAATTCAATGTGTCTACTTCAACTTTGATGTTTGGAGTGAGAGCTAATTCAACTTTTTTGAGCATGTGATATGAGGCTACATTATAGGTCACTTTTGACCTATACCATTGATCAAGTGATTTTTCCAAACTTCAAAAATGCATAACTCTATCATGCAACTTCATCATAAGCATTAGCATTGGGATCATACCTTGGCACCCTCCTTACCCCTCTTTCATTGGGTTTGTTTTGGGAGAGATCACCAAGCACTTTGTGATTATATCATACTTGTATTTTATCATTTTTACTAACCAAAATACCAAAAATATGTCTTTGTATTTGCCTAACTCTTTTGTAGGTAGGGCATGATCTCATTGATTCATCAAGTCCATATCTAGGGTTTGAGACCCTCATGAACAAAGAGCACAACCATGAATTGATTCAAGAATGGTTATGAACATCATATATAAGTCCCAATGATCTCTACATGTTATATTGATCAAGTTTTCTTCAATAGTTTGAGGGTGATTTGCCTTGGAAACCCTAGTTTGATTGGGTATCCTGAGTAACTTCTCCAACAAGCTATCTCACCAATTGATCAAATTTCTCAAGGGACACTTCAAAATTCATCATCTTATGCATTTATGATCTACCATGAGCCAAGAAAGTCAAGAGAATTGGAGGTTAGCAAGTTGGTTGGTGGTGATTGGCCAGATGAATTCATCTGATCAAAACTGGGTCTCCCTAGACCCTATCTCCTACAATTTTCACCATATGAAAATAATTCCAAGAGCAAACTTACTCTAAATGACATTCTAAACAACTTTCATGTTGAGACATAGAGATAGTTTTGCTTGGAAAATCATTTTCTATGTTGAAACATTATAGGTCATTTTGTCTAAACCCTAATTTGAAAGTCAACTTTCCAAGGCCATAACTTGCTCAATTTTTATGAGATGATAGATTTACAAGTTGCACAATCAAATTCAATGTGTCTACTTCAACTTTGATGTTTGGAGTGAGAGCTAATTCAACTTTTTTGAGCATGTGATATGAGGCTACATTATAGGTCACTTTTGACCTATACCATTGATCAAGTGATTTTTCCAAACTTCAAAAATGCATAACTCTATCATGCAACTTCATCATAAGCATTAGCATTGGGATCATACCTTGGCACCCTCCTTACCCCTCTTTCATTGGGTTTGTTTTGGGAGAGATCACCAAGCACTTTGTGATTATATCATACTTGTATTTTATCATTTTTACTAACCAAAATACCAAAAATATGTCTTTGTATTTGCCTAACTCTTTTGTAGGTAGGGCATGATCTCATTGATTCATCAAGTCCATATCTAGGGTTTGAGACCCTCATGAACAAAGAGCACAACCATGAATTGATTCAAGAATGGTTATGAACATCATATATAAGTCCCAATGATCTCTACATGTTATATTGATCAAGTTTTCTTCAATAGTTTGAGGGTGATTTGCCTTGGAAACCCTAGTTTGATTGGGTATCCTGAGTAACTTCTCCAACAAGCTATCTCACCAATTGATCAAATTTCTCAAGGGACACTTCAAAATTCATCATCTTATGCATTTATGATCTACCATGAGCCAAGAAAGTCAAGAGAATTGGAGGTTAGCAAGTTGGTTGGTGGTGATTGGCCAGATGAATTCATCTGATCAAAACTGGGTCTCCCTAGACCCTATCTCCTACAATTTTCACCATATGAAAATAATTCCAAGAGCAAACTTACTCTAAATGACATTCTAAACAACTTTCATGTTGAGACATAGAGATAGTTTTGCTTGGAAAATCATTTTCTATGTTGAAACATTATAGGTCATTTTGTCTAAACCCTAATTTGAAAGTCAACTTTCCAAGGCCATAACTTGCTCAATTTTTATGAGATGATAGATTTACAAGTTGCACAATCAAATTCAATGTGTCTACTTCAACTTTGATGTTTGGAGTGAGAGCTAATTCAACTTTTTTGAGCATGTGATATGAGGCTACATTATAGGTCACTTTTGACCTATACCATTGATCAAGTGATTTTTCCAAACTTCAAAAATGCATAACTCTATCATGCAACTTCATCATAAGCATTAGCATTGGGATCATACCTTGGCACCCTCCTTACCCCTCTTTCATTGGGTTTGTTTTGGGAGAGATCACCAAGCACTTTGTGATTATATCATACTTGTATTTTATCATTTTTACTAACCAAAATACCAAAAATATGTCTTTGTATTTGCCTAACTCTTTTGTAGGTAGGGCATGATCTCATTGATTCATCAAGTCCATATCTAGGGTTTGAGACCCTCATGAACAAAGAGCACAACCATGAATTGATTCAAGAATGGTTATGAACATCATATATAAGTCCCAATGATCTCTACATGTTATATTGATCAAGTTTTCTTCAATAGTTTGAGGGTGATTTGCCTTGGAAACCCTAGTTTGATTGGGTATCCTGAGTAACTTCTCCAACAAGCTATCTCACCAATTGATCAAATTTCTCAAGGGACACTTCAAAATTCATCATCTTATGCATTTATGATCTACCATGAGCCAAGAAAGTCAAGAGAATTGGAGGTTAGCAAGTTGGTTGGTGGTGATTGGCCAGATGAATTCATCTGATCAAAACTGGGTCTCCCTAGACCCTATCTCCTACAATTTTCACCATATGAAAATAATTCCAAGAGCAAACTTACTCTAAATGACATTCTAAACAACTTTCATGTTGAGACATAGAGATAGTTTTGCTTGGAAAATCATTTTCTATGTTGAAACATTATAGGTCATTTTGTCTAAACCCTAATTTGAAAGTCAACTTTCCAAGGCCATAACTTGCTCAATTTTTATGAGATGATAGATTTACAAGTTGCACAATCAAATTCAATGTGTCTACTTCAACTTTGATGTTTGGAGTGAGAGCTAATTCAACTTTTTTGAGCATGTGATATGAGGCTACATTATAGGTCACTTTTGACCTATACCATTGATCAAGTGATTTTTCCAAACTTCAAAAATGCATAACTCTATCATGCAACTTCATCATAAGCATTAGCATTGGGATCATACCTTGGCACCCTCCTTACCCCTCTTTCATTGGGTTTGTTTTGGGAGAGATCACCAAGCACTTTGTGATTATATCATACTTGTATTTTATCATTTTTACTAACCAAAATACCAAAAATATGTCTTTGTATTTGCCTAACTCTTTTGTAGGTAGGGCATGATCTCATTGATTCATCAAGTCCATATCTAGGGTTTGAGACCCTCATGAACAAAGAGCACAACCATGAATTGATTCAAGAATGGTTATGAACATCATATATAAGTCCCAATGATCTCTACATGTTATATTGATCAAGTTTTCTTCAATAGTTTGAGGGTGATTTGCCTTGGAAACCCTAGTTTGATTGGGTATCCTGAGTAACTTCTCCAACAAGCTATCTCACCAATTGATCAAATTTCTCAAGGGACACTTCAAAATTCATCATCTTATGCATTTATGATCTACCATGAGCCAAGAAAGTCAAGAGAATTGGAGGTTAGCAAGTTGGTTGGTGGTGATTGGCCAGATGAATTCATCTGATCAAAACTGGGTCTCCCTAGACCCTATCTCCTACAATTTTCACCATATGAAAATAATTCCAAGAGCAAACTTACTCTAAATGACATTCTAAACAACTTTCATGTTGAGACATAGAGATAGTTTTGCTTGGAAAATCATTTTCTATGTTGAAACATTATAGGTCATTTTGTCTAAACCCTAATTTGAAAGTCAACTTTCCAAGGCCATAACTTGCTCAATTTTTATGAGATGATAGATTTACAAGTTGCACAATCAAATTCAATGTGTCTACTTCAACTTTGATGTTTGGAGTGAGAGCTAATTCAACTTTTTTGAGCATGTGATATGAGGCTACATTATAGGTCACTTTTGACCTATACCATTGATCAAGTGATTTTTCCAAACTTCAAAAATGCATAACTCTATCATGCAACTTCATCATAAGCATTAGCATTGGGATCATACCTTGGCACCCTCCTTACCCCTCTTTCATTGGGTTTGTTTTGGGAGAGATCACCAAGCACTTTGTGATTATATCATACTTGTATTTTATCATTTTTACTAACCAAAATACCAAAAATATGTCTTTGTATTTGCCTAACTCTTTTGTAGGTAGGGCATGATCTCATTGATTCATCAAGTCCATATCTAGGGTTTGAGACCCTCATGAACAAAGAGCACAACCATGAATTGATTCAAGAATGGTTATGAACATCATATATAAGTCCCAATGATCTCTACATGTTATATTGATCAAGTTTTCTTCAATAGTTTGAGGGTGATTTGCCTTGGAAACCCTAGTTTGATTGGGTATCCTGAGTAACTTCTCCAACAAGCTATCTCACCAATTGATCAAATTTCTCAAGGGACACTTCAAAATTCATCATCTTATGCATTTATGATCTACCATGAGCCAAGAAAGTCAAGAGAATTGGAGGTTAGCAAGTTGGTTGGTGGTGATTGGCCAGATGAATTCATCTGATCAAAACTGGGTCTCCCTAGACCCTATCTCCTACAATTTTCACCATATGAAAATAATTCCAAGAGCAAACTTACTCTAAATGACATTCTAAACAACTTTCATGTTGAGACATAGAGATAGTTTTGCTTGGAAAATCATTTTCTATGTTGAAACATTATAGGTCATTTTGTCTAAACCCTAATTTGAAAGTCAACTTTCCAAGGCCATAACTTGCTCAATTTTTATGAGATGATAGATTTACAAGTTGCACAATCAAATTCAATGTGTCTACTTCAACTTTGATGTTTGGAGTGAGAGCTAATTCAACTTTTTTGAGCATGTGATATGAGGCTACATTATAGGTCACTTTTGACCTATACCATTGATCAAGTGATTTTTCCAAACTTCAAAAATGCATAACTCTATCATGCAACTTCATCATAAGCATTAGCATTGGGATCATACCTTGGCACCCTCCTTACCCCTCTTTCATTGGGTTTGTTTTGGGAGAGATCACCAAGCACTTTGTGATTATATCATACTTGTATTTTATCATTTTTACTAACCAAAATACCAAAAATATGTCTTTGTATTTGCCTAACTCTTTTGTAGGTAGGGCATGATCTCATTGATTCATCAAGTCCATATCTAGGGTTTGAGACCCTCATGAACAAAGAGCACAACCATGAATTGATTCAAGAATGGTTATGAACATCATATATAAGTCCCAATGATCTCTACATGTTATATTGATCAAGTTTTCTTCAATAGTTTGAGGGTGATTTGCCTTGGAAACCCTAGTTTGATTGGGTATCCTGAGTAACTTCTCCAACAAGCTATCTCACCAATTGATCAAATTTCTCAAGGGACACTTCAAAATTCATCATCTTATGCATTTATGATCTACCATGAGCCAAGAAAGTCAAGAGAATTGGAGGTTAGCAAGTTGGTTGGTGGTGATTGGCCAGATGAATTCATCTGATCAAAACTGGGTCTCCCTAGACCCTATCTCCTACAATTTTCACCATATGAAAATAATTCCAAGAGCAAACTTACTCTAAATGACATTCTAAACAACTTTCATGTTGAGACATAGAGATAGTTTTGCTTGGAAAATCATTTTCTATGTTGAAACATTATAGGTCATTTTGTCTAAACCCTAATTTGAAAGTCAACTTTCCAAGGCCATAACTTGCTCAATTTTTATGAGATGATAGATTTACAAGTTGCACAATCAAATTCAATGTGTCTACTTCAACTTTGATGTTTGGAGTGAGAGCTAATTCAACTTTTTTGAGCATGTGATATGAGGCTACATTATAGGTCACTTTTGACCTATACCATTGATCAAGTGATTTTTCCAAACTTCAAAAATGCATAACTCTATCATGCAACTTCATCATAAGCATTAGCATTGGGATCATACCTTGGCACCCTCCTTACCCCTCTTTCATTGGGTTTGTTTTGGGAGAGATCACCAAGCACTTTGTGATTATATCATACTTGTATTTTATCATTTTTACTAACCAAAATACCAAAAATATGTCTTTGTATTTGCCTAACTCTTTTGTAGGTAGGGCATGATCTCATTGATTCATCAAGTCCATATCTAGGGTTTGAGACCCTCATGAACAAAGAGCACAACCATGAATTGATTCAAGAATGGTTATGAACATCATATATAAGTCCCAATGATCTCTACATGTTATATTGATCAAGTTTTCTTCAATAGTTTGAGGGTGATTTGCCTTGGAAACCCTAGTTTGATTGGGTATCCTGAGTAACTTCTCCAACAAGCTATCTCACCAATTGATCAAATTTCTCAAGGGACACTTCAAAATTCATCATCTTATGCATTTATGATCTACCATGAGCCAAGAAAGTCAAGAGAATTGGAGGTTAGCAAGTTGGTTGGTGGTGATTGGCCAGATGAATTCATCTGATCAAAACTGGGTCTCCCTAGACCCTATCTCCTACAATTTTCACCATATGAAAATAATTCCAAGAGCAAACTTACTCTAAATGACATTCTAAACAACTTTCATGTTGAGACATAGAGATAGTTTTGCTTGGAAAATCATTTTCTATGTTGAAACATTATAGGTCATTTTGTCTAAACCCTAATTTGAAAGTCAACTTTCCAAGGCCATAACTTGCTCAATTTTTATGAGATGATAGATTTACAAGTTGCACAATCAAATTCAATGTGTCTACTTCAACTTTGATGTTTGGAGTGAGAGCTAATTCAACTTTTTTGAGCATGTGATATGAGGCTACATTATAGGTCACTTTTGACCTATACCATTGATCAAGTGATTTTTCCAAACTTCAAAAATGCATAACTCTATCATGCAACTTCATCATAAGCATTAGCATTGGGATCATACCTTGGCACCCTCCTTACCCCTCTTTCATTGGGTTTGTTTTGGGAGAGATCACCAAGCACTTTGTGATTATATCATACTTGTATTTTATCATTTTTACTAACCAAAATACCAAAAATATGTCTTTGTATTTGCCTAACTCTTTTGTAGGTAGGGCATGATCTCATTGATTCATCAAGTCCATATCTAGGGTTTGAGACCCTCATGAACAAAGAGCACAACCATGAATTGATTCAAGAATGGTTATGAACATCATATATAAGTCCCAATGATCTCTACATGTTATATTGATCAAGTTTTCTTCAATAGTTTGAGGGTGATTTGCCTTGGAAACCCTAGTTTGATTGGGTATCCTGAGTAACTTCTCCAACAAGCTATCTCACCAATTGATCAAATTTCTCAAGGGACACTTCAAAATTCATCATCTTATGCATTTATGATCTACCATGAGCCAAGAAAGTCAAGAGAATTGGAGGTTAGCAAGTTGGTTGGTGGTGATTGGCCAGATGAATTCATCTGATCAAAACTGGGTCTCCCTAGACCCTATCTCCTACAATTTTCACCATATGAAAATAATTCCAAGAGCAAACTTACTCTAAATGACATTCTAAACAACTTTCATGTTGAGACATAGAGATAGTTTTGCTTGGAAAATCATTTTCTATGTTGAAACATTATAGGTCATTTTGTCTAAACCCTAATTTGAAAGTCAACTTTCCAAGGCCATAACTTGCTCAATTTTTATGAGATGATAGATTTACAAGTTGCACAATCAAATTCAATGTGTCTACTTCAACTTTGATGTTTGGAGTGAGAGCTAATTCAACTTTTTTGAGCATGTGATATGAGGCTACATTATAGGTCACTTTTGACCTATACCATTGATCAAGTGATTTTTCCAAACTTCAAAAATGCATAACTCTATCATGCAACTTCATCATAAGCATTAGCATTGGGATCATACCTTGGCACCCTCCTTACCCCTCTTTCATTGGGTTTGTTTTGGGAGAGATCACCAAGCACTTTGTGATTATATCATACTTGTATTTTATCATTTTTACTAACCAAAATACCAAAAATATGTCTTTGTATTTGCCTAACTCTTTTGTAGGTAGGGCATGATCTCATTGATTCATCAAGTCCATATCTAGGGTTTGAGACCCTCATGAACAAAGAGCACAACCATGAATTGATTCAAGAATGGTTATGAACATCATATATAAGTCCCAATGATCTCTACATGTTATATTGATCAAGTTTTCTTCAATAGTTTGAGGGTGATTTGCCTTGGAAACCCTAGTTTGATTGGGTATCCTGAGTAACTTCTCCAACAAGCTATCTCACCAATTGATCAAATTTCTCAAGGGACACTTCAAAATTCATCATCTTATGCATTTATGATCTACCATGAGCCAAGAAAGTCAAGAGAATTGGAGGTTAGCAAGTTGGTTGGTGGTGATTGGCCAGATGAATTCATCTGATCAAAACTGGGTCTCCCTAGACCCTATCTCCTACAATTTTCACCATATGAAAATAATTCCAAGAGCAAACTTACTCTAAATGACATTCTAAACAACTTTCATGTTGAGACATAGAGATAGTTTTGCTTGGAAAATCATTTTCTATGTTGAAACATTATAGGTCATTTTGTCTAAACCCTAATTTGAAAGTCAACTTTCCAAGGCCATAACTTGCTCAATTTTTATGAGATGATAGATTTACAAGTTGCACAATCAAATTCAATGTGTCTACTTCAACTTTGATGTTTGGAGTGAGAGCTAATTCAACTTTTTTGAGCATGTGATATGAGGCTACATTATAGGTCACTTTTGACCTATACCATTGATCAAGTGATTTTTCCAAACTTCAAAAATGCATAACTCTATCATGCAACTTCATCATAAGCATTAGCATTGGGATCATACCTTGGCACCCTCCTTACCCCTCTTTCATTGGGTTTGTTTTGGGAGAGATCACCAAGCACTTTGTGATTATATCATACTTGTATTTTATCATTTTTACTAACCAAAATACCAAAAATATGTCTTTGTATTTGCCTAACTCTTTTGTAGGTAGGGCATGATCTCATTGATTCATCAAGTCCATATCTAGGGTTTGAGACCCTCATGAACAAAGAGCACAACCATGAATTGATTCAAGAATGGTTATGAACATCATATATAAGTCCCAATGATCTCTACATGTTATATTGATCAAGTTTTCTTCAATAGTTTGAGGGTGATTTGCCTTGGAAACCCTAGTTTGATTGGGTATCCTGAGTAACTTCTCCAACAAGCTATCTCACCAATTGATCAAATTTCTCAAGGGACACTTCAAAATTCATCATCTTATGCATTTATGATCTACCATGAGCCAAGAAAGTCAAGAGAATTGGAGGTTAGCAAGTTGGTTGGTGGTGATTGGCCAGATGAATTCATCTGATCAAAACTGGGTCTCCCTAGACCCTATCTCCTACAATTTTCACCATATGAAAATAATTCCAAGAGCAAACTTACTCTAAATGACATTCTAAACAACTTTCATGTTGAGACATAGAGATAGTTTTGCTTGGAAAATCATTTTCTATGTTGAAACATTATAGGTCATTTTGTCTAAACCCTAATTTGAAAGTCAACTTTCCAAGGCCATAACTTGCTCAATTTTTATGAGATGATAGATTTACAAGTTGCACAATCAAATTCAATGTGTCTACTTCAACTTTGATGTTTGGAGTGAGAGCTAATTCAACTTTTTTGAGCATGTGATATGAGGCTACATTATAGGTCACTTTTGACCTATACCATTGATCAAGTGATTTTTCCAAACTTCAAAAATGCATAACTCTATCATGCAACTTCATCATAAGCATTAGCATTGGGATCATACCTTGGCACCCTCCTTACCCCTCTTTCATTGGGTTTGTTTTGGGAGAGATCACCAAGCACTTTGTGATTATATCATACTTGTATTTTATCATTTTTACTAACCAAAATACCAAAAATATGTCTTTGTATTTGCCTAACTCTTTTGTAGGTAGGGCATGATCTCATTGATTCATCAAGTCCATATCTAGGGTTTGAGACCCTCATGAACAAAGAGCACAACCATGAATTGATTCAAGAATGGTTATGAACATCATATATAAGTCCCAATGATCTCTACATGTTATATTGATCAAGTTTTCTTCAATAGTTTGAGGGTGATTTGCCTTGGAAACCCTAGTTTGATTGGGTATCCTGAGTAACTTCTCCAACAAGCTATCTCACCAATTGATCAAATTTCTCAAGGGACACTTCAAAATTCATCATCTTATGCATTTATGATCTACCATGAGCCAAGAAAGTCAAGAGAATTGGAGGTTAGCAAGTTGGTTGGTGGTGATTGGCCAGATGAATTCATCTGATCAAAACTGGGTCTCCCTAGACCCTATCTCCTACAATTTTCACCATATGAAAATAATTCCAAGAGCAAACTTACTCTAAATGACATTCTAAACAACTTTCATGTTGAGACATAGAGATAGTTTTGCTTGGAAAATCATTTTCTATGTTGAAACATTATAGGTCATTTTGTCTAAACCCTAATTTGAAAGTCAACTTTCCAAGGCCATAACTTGCTCAATTTTTATGAGATGATAGATTTACAAGTTGCACAATCAAATTCAATGTGTCTACTTCAACTTTGATGTTTGGAGTGAGAGCTAATTCAACTTTTTTGAGCATGTGATATGAGGCTACATTATAGGTCACTTTTGACCTATACCATTGATCAAGTGATTTTTCCAAACTTCAAAAATGCATAACTCTATCATGCAACTTCATCATAAGCATTAGCATTGGGATCATACCTTGGCACCCTCCTTACCCCTCTTTCATTGGGTTTGTTTTGGGAGAGATCACCAAGCACTTTGTGATTATATCATACTTGTATTTTATCATTTTTACTAACCAAAATACCAAAAATATGTCTTTGTATTTGCCTAACTCTTTTGTAGGTAGGGCATGATCTCATTGATTCATCAAGTCCATATCTAGGGTTTGAGACCCTCATGAACAAAGAGCACAACCATGAATTGATTCAAGAATGGTTATGAACATCATATATAAGTCCCAATGATCTCTACATGTTATATTGATCAAGTTTTCTTCAATAGTTTGAGGGTGATTTGCCTTGGAAACCCTAGTTTGATTGGGTATCCTGAGTAACTTCTCCAACAAGCTATCTCACCAATTGATCAAATTTCTCAAGGGACACTTCAAAATTCATCATCTTATGCATTTATGATCTACCATGAGCCAAGAAAGTCAAGAGAATTGGAGGTTAGCAAGTTGGTTGGTGGTGATTGGCCAGATGAATTCATCTGATCAAAACTGGGTCTCCCTAGACCCTATCTCCTACAATTTTCACCATATGAAAATAATTCCAAGAGCAAACTTACTCTAAATGACATTCTAAACAACTTTCATGTTGAGACATAGAGATAGTTTTGCTTGGAAAATCATTTTCTATGTTGAAACATTATAGGTCATTTTGTCTAAACCCTAATTTGAAAGTCAACTTTCCAAGGCCATAACTTGCTCAATTTTTATGAGATGATAGATTTACAAGTTGCACAATCAAATTCAATGTGTCTACTTCAACTTTGATGTTTGGAGTGAGAGCTAATTCAACTTTTTTGAGCATGTGATATGAGGCTACATTATAGGTCACTTTTGACCTATACCATTGATCAAGTGATTTTTCCAAACTTCAAAAATGCATAACTCTATCATGCAACTTCATCATAAGCATTAGCATTGGGATCATACCTTGGCACCCTCCTTACCCCTCTTTCATTGGGTTTGTTTTGGGAGAGATCACCAAGCACTTTGTGATTATATCATACTTGTATTTTATCATTTTTACTAACCAAAATACCAAAAATATGTCTTTGTATTTGCCTAACTCTTTTGTAGGTAGGGCATGATCTCATTGATTCATCAAGTCCATATCTAGGGTTTGAGACCCTCATGAACAAAGAGCACAACCATGAATTGATTCAAGAATGGTTATGAACATCATATATAAGTCCCAATGATCTCTACATGTTATATTGATCAAGTTTTCTTCAATAGTTTGAGGGTGATTTGCCTTGGAAACCCTAGTTTGATTGGGTATCCTGAGTAACTTCTCCAACAAGCTATCTCACCAATTGATCAAATTTCTCAAGGGACACTTCAAAATTCATCATCTTATGCATTTATGATCTACCATGAGCCAAGAAAGTCAAGAGAATTGGAGGTTAGCAAGTTGGTTGGTGGTGATTGGCCAGATGAATTCATCTGATCAAAACTGGGTCTCCCTAGACCCTATCTCCTACAATTTTCACCATATGAAAATAATTCCAAGAGCAAACTTACTCTAAATGACATTCTAAACAACTTTCATGTTGAGACATAGAGATAGTTTTGCTTGGAAAATCATTTTCTATGTTGAAACATTATAGGTCATTTTGTCTAAACCCTAATTTGAAAGTCAACTTTCCAAGGCCATAACTTGCTCAATTTTTATGAGATGATAGATTTACAAGTTGCACAATCAAATTCAATGTGTCTACTTCAACTTTGATGTTTGGAGTGAGAGCTAATTCAACTTTTTTGAGCATGTGATATGAGGCTACATTATAGGTCACTTTTGACCTATACCATTGATCAAGTGATTTTTCCAAACTTCAAAAATGCATAACTCTATCATGCAACTTCATCATAAGCATTAGCATTGGGATCATACCTTGGCACCCTCCTTACCCCTCTTTCATTGGGTTTGTTTTGGGAGAGATCACCAAGCACTTTGTGATTATATCATACTTGTATTTTATCATTTTTACTAACCAAAATACCAAAAATATGTCTTTGTATTTGCCTAACTCTTTTGTAGGTAGGGCATGATCTCATTGATTCATCAAGTCCATATCTAGGGTTTGAGACCCTCATGAACAAAGAGCACAACCATGAATTGATTCAAGAATGGTTATGAACATCATATATAAGTCCCAATGATCTCTACATGTTATATTGATCAAGTTTTCTTCAATAGTTTGAGGGTGATTTGCCTTGGAAACCCTAGTTTGATTGGGTATCCTGAGTAACTTCTCCAACAAGCTATCTCACCAATTGATCAAATTTCTCAAGGGACACTTCAAAATTCATCATCTTATGCATTTATGATCTACCATGAGCCAAGAAAGTCAAGAGAATTGGAGGTTAGCAAGTTGGTTGGTGGTGATTGGCCAGATGAATTCATCTGATCAAAACTGGGTCTCCCTAGACCCTATCTCCTACAATTTTCACCATATGAAAATAATTCCAAGAGCAAACTTACTCTAAATGACATTCTAAACAACTTTCATGTTGAGACATAGAGATAGTTTTGCTTGGAAAATCATTTTCTATGTTGAAACATTATAGGTCATTTTGTCTAAACCCTAATTTGAAAGTCAACTTTCCAAGGCCATAACTTGCTCAATTTTTATGAGATGATAGATTTACAAGTTGCACAATCAAATTCAATGTGTCTACTTCAACTTTGATGTTTGGAGTGAGAGCTAATTCAACTTTTTTGAGCATGTGATATGAGGCTACATTATAGGTCACTTTTGACCTATACCATTGATCAAGTGATTTTTCCAAACTTCAAAAATGCATAACTCTATCATGCAACTTCATCATAAGCATTAGCATTGGGATCATACCTTGGCACCCTCCTTACCCCTCTTTCATTGGGTTTGTTTTGGGAGAGATCACCAAGCACTTTGTGATTATATCATACTTGTATTTTATCATTTTTACTAACCAAAATACCAAAAATATGTCTTTGTATTTGCCTAACTCTTTTGTAGGTAGGGCATGATCTCATTGATTCATCAAGTCCATATCTAGGGTTTGAGACCCTCATGAACAAAGAGCACAACCATGAATTGATTCAAGAATGGTTATGAACATCATATATAAGTCCCAATGATCTCTACATGTTATATTGATCAAGTTTTCTTCAATAGTTTGAGGGTGATTTGCCTTGGAAACCCTAGTTTGATTGGGTATCCTGAGTAACTTCTCCAACAAGCTATCTCACCAATTGATCAAATTTCTCAAGGGACACTTCAAAATTCATCATCTTATGCATTTATGATCTACCATGAGCCAAGAAAGTCAAGAGAATTGGAGGTTAGCAAGTTGGTTGGTGGTGATTGGCCAGATGAATTCATCTGATCAAAACTGGGTCTCCCTAGACCCTATCTCCTACAATTTTCACCATATGAAAATAATTCCAAGAGCAAACTTACTCTAAATGACATTCTAAACAACTTTCATGTTGAGACATAGAGATAGTTTTGCTTGGAAAATCATTTTCTATGTTGAAACATTATAGGTCATTTTGTCTAAACCCTAATTTGAAAGTCAACTTTCCAAGGCCATAACTTGCTCAATTTTTATGAGATGATAGATTTACAAGTTGCACAATCAAATTCAATGTGTCTACTTCAACTTTGATGTTTGGAGTGAGAGCTAATTCAACTTTTTTGAGCATGTGATATGAGGCTACATTATAGGTCACTTTTGACCTATACCATTGATCAAGTGATTTTTCCAAACTTCAAAAATGCATAACTCTATCATGCAACTTCATCATAAGCATTAGCATTGGGATCATACCTTGGCACCCTCCTTACCCCTCTTTCATTGGGTTTGTTTTGGGAGAGATCACCAAGCACTTTGTGATTATATCATACTTGTATTTTATCATTTTTACTAACCAAAATACCAAAAATATGTCTTTGTATTTGCCTAACTCTTTTGTAGGTAGGGCATGATCTCATTGATTCATCAAGTCCATATCTAGGGTTTGAGACCCTCATGAACAAAGAGCACAACCATGAATTGATTCAAGAATGGTTATGAACATCATATATAAGTCCCAATGATCTCTACATGTTATATTGATCAAGTTTTCTTCAATAGTTTGAGGGTGATTTGCCTTGGAAACCCTAGTTTGATTGGGTATCCTGAGTAACTTCTCCAACAAGCTATCTCACCAATTGATCAAATTTCTCAAGGGACACTTCAAAATTCATCATCTTATGCATTTATGATCTACCATGAGCCAAGAAAGTCAAGAGAATTGGAGGTTAGCAAGTTGGTTGGTGGTGATTGGCCAGATGAATTCATCTGATCAAAACTGGGTCTCCCTAGACCCTATCTCCTACAATTTTCACCATATGAAAATAATTCCAAGAGCAAACTTACTCTAAATGACATTCTAAACAACTTTCATGTTGAGACATAGAGATAGTTTTGCTTGGAAAATCATTTTCTATGTTGAAACATTATAGGTCATTTTGTCTAAACCCTAATTTGAAAGTCAACTTTCCAAGGCCATAACTTGCTCAATTTTTATGAGATGATAGATTTACAAGTTGCACAATCAAATTCAATGTGTCTACTTCAACTTTGATGTTTGGAGTGAGAGCTAATTCAACTTTTTTGAGCATGTGATATGAGGCTACATTATAGGTCACTTTTGACCTATACCATTGATCAAGTGATTTTTCCAAACTTCAAAAATGCATAACTCTATCATGCAACTTCATCATAAGCATTAGCATTGGGATCATACCTTGGCACCCTCCTTACCCCTCTTTCATTGGGTTTGTTTTGGGAGAGATCACCAAGCACTTTGTGATTATATCATACTTGTATTTTATCATTTTTACTAACCAAAATACCAAAAATATGTCTTTGTATTTGCCTAACTCTTTTGTAGGTAGGGCATGATCTCATTGATTCATCAAGTCCATATCTAGGGTTTGAGACCCTCATGAACAAAGAGCACAACCATGAATTGATTCAAGAATGGTTATGAACATCATATATAAGTCCCAATGATCTCTACATGTTATATTGATCAAGTTTTCTTCAATAGTTTGAGGGTGATTTGCCTTGGAAACCCTAGTTTGATTGGGTATCCTGAGTAACTTCTCCAACAAGCTATCTCACCAATTGATCAAATTTCTCAAGGGACACTTCAAAATTCATCATCTTATGCATTTATGATCTACCATGAGCCAAGAAAGTCAAGAGAATTGGAGGTTAGCAAGTTGGTTGGTGGTGATTGGCCAGATGAATTCATCTGATCAAAACTGGGTCTCCCTAGACCCTATCTCCTACAATTTTCACCATATGAAAATAATTCCAAGAGCAAACTTACTCTAAATGACATTCTAAACAACTTTCATGTTGAGACATAGAGATAGTTTTGCTTGGAAAATCATTTTCTATGTTGAAACATTATAGGTCATTTTGTCTAAACCCTAATTTGAAAGTCAACTTTCCAAGGCCATAACTTGCTCAATTTTTATGAGATGATAGATTTACAAGTTGCACAATCAAATTCAATGTGTCTACTTCAACTTTGATGTTTGGAGTGAGAGCTAATTCAACTTTTTTGAGCATGTGATATGAGGCTACATTATAGGTCACTTTTGACCTATACCATTGATCAAGTGATTTTTCCAAACTTCAAAAATGCATAACTCTATCATGCAACTTCATCATAAGCATTAGCATTGGGATCATACCTTGGCACCCTCCTTACCCCTCTTTCATTGGGTTTGTTTTGGGAGAGATCACCAAGCACTTTGTGATTATATCATACTTGTATTTTATCATTTTTACTAACCAAAATACCAAAAATATGTCTTTGTATTTGCCTAACTCTTTTGTAGGTAGGGCATGATCTCATTGATTCATCAAGTCCATATCTAGGGTTTGAGACCCTCATGAACAAAGAGCACAACCATGAATTGATTCAAGAATGGTTATGAACATCATATATAAGTCCCAATGATCTCTACATGTTATATTGATCAAGTTTTCTTCAATAGTTTGAGGGTGATTTGCCTTGGAAACCCTAGTTTGATTGGGTATCCTGAGTAACTTCTCCAACAAGCTATCTCACCAATTGATCAAATTTCTCAAGGGACACTTCAAAATTCATCATCTTATGCATTTATGATCTACCATGAGCCAAGAAAGTCAAGAGAATTGGAGGTTAGCAAGTTGGTTGGTGGTGATTGGCCAGATGAATTCATCTGATCAAAACTGGGTCTCCCTAGACCCTATCTCCTACAATTTTCACCATATGAAAATAATTCCAAGAGCAAACTTACTCTAAATGACATTCTAAACAACTTTCATGTTGAGACATAGAGATAGTTTTGCTTGGAAAATCATTTTCTATGTTGAAACATTATAGGTCATTTTGTCTAAACCCTAATTTGAAAGTCAACTTTCCAAGGCCATAACTTGCTCAATTTTTATGAGATGATAGATTTACAAGTTGCACAATCAAATTCAATGTGTCTACTTCAACTTTGATGTTTGGAGTGAGAGCTAATTCAACTTTTTTGAGCATGTGATATGAGGCTACATTATAGGTCACTTTTGACCTATACCATTGATCAAGTGATTTTTCCAAACTTCAAAAATGCATAACTCTATCATGCAACTTCATCATAAGCATTAGCATTGGGATCATACCTTGGCACCCTCCTTACCCCTCTTTCATTGGGTTTGTTTTGGGAGAGATCACCAAGCACTTTGTGATTATATCATACTTGTATTTTATCATTTTTACTAACCAAAATACCAAAAATATGTCTTTGTATTTGCCTAACTCTTTTGTAGGTAGGGCATGATCTCATTGATTCATCAAGTCCATATCTAGGGTTTGAGACCCTCATGAACAAAGAGCACAACCATGAATTGATTCAAGAATGGTTATGAACATCATATATAAGTCCCAATGATCTCTACATGTTATATTGATCAAGTTTTCTTCAATAGTTTGAGGGTGATTTGCCTTGGAAACCCTAGTTTGATTGGGTATCCTGAGTAACTTCTCCAACAAGCTATCTCACCAATTGATCAAATTTCTCAAGGGACACTTCAAAATTCATCATCTTATGCATTTATGATCTACCATGAGCCAAGAAAGTCAAGAGAATTGGAGGTTAGCAAGTTGGTTGGTGGTGATTGGCCAGATGAATTCATCTGATCAAAACTGGGTCTCCCTAGACCCTATCTCCTACAATTTTCACCATATGAAAATAATTCCAAGAGCAAACTTACTCTAAATGACATTCTAAACAACTTTCATGTTGAGACATAGAGATAGTTTTGCTTGGAAAATCATTTTCTATGTTGAAACATTATAGGTCATTTTGTCTAAACCCTAATTTGAAAGTCAACTTTCCAAGGCCATAACTTGCTCAATTTTTATGAGATGATAGATTTACAAGTTGCACAATCAAATTCAATGTGTCTACTTCAACTTTGATGTTTGGAGTGAGAGCTAATTCAACTTTTTTGAGCATGTGATATGAGGCTACATTATAGGTCACTTTTGACCTATACCATTGATCAAGTGATTTTTCCAAACTTCAAAAATGCATAACTCTATCATGCAACTTCATCATAAGCATTAGCATTGGGATCATACCTTGGCACCCTCCTTACCCCTCTTTCATTGGGTTTGTTTTGGGAGAGATCACCAAGCACTTTGTGATTATATCATACTTGTATTTTATCATTTTTACTAACCAAAATACCAAAAATATGTCTTTGTATTTGCCTAACTCTTTTGTAGGTAGGGCATGATCTCATTGATTCATCAAGTCCATATCTAGGGTTTGAGACCCTCATGAACAAAGAGCACAACCATGAATTGATTCAAGAATGGTTATGAACATCATATATAAGTCCCAATGATCTCTACATGTTATATTGATCAAGTTTTCTTCAATAGTTTGAGGGTGATTTGCCTTGGAAACCCTAGTTTGATTGGGTATCCTGAGTAACTTCTCCAACAAGCTATCTCACCAATTGATCAAATTTCTCAAGGGACACTTCAAAATTCATCATCTTATGCATTTATGATCTACCATGAGCCAAGAAAGTCAAGAGAATTGGAGGTTAGCAAGTTGGTTGGTGGTGATTGGCCAGATGAATTCATCTGATCAAAACTGGGTCTCCCTAGACCCTATCTCCTACAATTTTCACCATATGAAAATAATTCCAAGAGCAAACTTACTCTAAATGACATTCTAAACAACTTTCATGTTGAGACATAGAGATAGTTTTGCTTGGAAAATCATTTTCTATGTTGAAACATTATAGGTCATTTTGTCTAAACCCTAATTTGAAAGTCAACTTTCCAAGGCCATAACTTGCTCAATTTTTATGAGATGATAGATTTACAAGTTGCACAATCAAATTCAATGTGTCTACTTCAACTTTGATGTTTGGAGTGAGAGCTAATTCAACTTTTTTGAGCATGTGATATGAGGCTACATTATAGGTCACTTTTGACCTATACCATTGATCAAGTGATTTTTCCAAACTTCAAAAATGCATAACTCTATCATGCAACTTCATCATAAGCATTAGCATTGGGATCATACCTTGGCACCCTCCTTACCCCTCTTTCATTGGGTTTGTTTTGGGAGAGATCACCAAGCACTTTGTGATTATATCATACTTGTATTTTATCATTTTTACTAACCAAAATACCAAAAATATGTCTTTGTATTTGCCTAACTCTTTTGTAGGTAGGGCATGATCTCATTGATTCATCAAGTCCATATCTAGGGTTTGAGACCCTCATGAACAAAGAGCACAACCATGAATTGATTCAAGAATGGTTATGAACATCATATATAAGTCCCAATGATCTCTACATGTTATATTGATCAAGTTTTCTTCAATAGTTTGAGGGTGATTTGCCTTGGAAACCCTAGTTTGATTGGGTATCCTGAGTAACTTCTCCAACAAGCTATCTCACCAATTGATCAAATTTCTCAAGGGACACTTCAAAATTCATCATCTTATGCATTTATGATCTACCATGAGCCAAGAAAGTCAAGAGAATTGGAGGTTAGCAAGTTGGTTGGTGGTGATTGGCCAGATGAATTCATCTGATCAAAACTGGGTCTCCCTAGACCCTATCTCCTACAATTTTCACCATATGAAAATAATTCCAAGAGCAAACTTACTCTAAATGACATTCTAAACAACTTTCATGTTGAGACATAGAGATAGTTTTGCTTGGAAAATCATTTTCTATGTTGAAACATTATAGGTCATTTTGTCTAAACCCTAATTTGAAAGTCAACTTTCCAAGGCCATAACTTGCTCAATTTTTATGAGATGATAGATTTACAAGTTGCACAATCAAATTCAATGTGTCTACTTCAACTTTGATGTTTGGAGTGAGAGCTAATTCAACTTTTTTGAGCATGTGATATGAGGCTACATTATAGGTCACTTTTGACCTATACCATTGATCAAGTGATTTTTCCAAACTTCAAAAATGCATAACTCTATCATGCAACTTCATCATAAGCATTAGCATTGGGATCATACCTTGGCACCCTCCTTACCCCTCTTTCATTGGGTTTGTTTTGGGAGAGATCACCAAGCACTTTGTGATTATATCATACTTGTATTTTATCATTTTTACTAACCAAAATACCAAAAATATGTCTTTGTATTTGCCTAACTCTTTTGTAGGTAGGGCATGATCTCATTGATTCATCAAGTCCATATCTAGGGTTTGAGACCCTCGTGAACAAAGAGCACAACCATGAATTGATTCAAGAATGGTTATGAACATCATATATAAGTCCCAATGATCTCTACATGTTATATTGATCAAGTTTTCTTCAATAGTTTGAGGGTGATTTGCCTTGGAAACCCTAGTTTGATTGGGTATCCTGAGTAACTTCTCCAACAAGCTATCTCACCAATTGATCAAATTTCTCAAGGGACACTTCAAAATTCATCATCTTATGCATTTATGATCTACCATGAGCCAAGAAAGTCAAGAGAATTGGAGGTTAGCAAGTTGGTTGGTGGTGATTGGCCAGATGAATTCATCTGATCAAAACTGGGTCTCCCTAGACCCTATCTCCTACAATTTTCACCATATGAAAATAATTCCAAGAGCAAACTTACTCTAAATGACATTCTAAACAACTTTCATGTTGAGACATAGAGATAGTTTTGCTTGGAAAATCATTTTCTATGTTGAAACATTATAGGTCATTTTGTCTAAACCCTAATTTGAAAGTCAACTTTCCAAGGCCATAACTTGCTCAATTTTTATGAGATGATAGATTTACAAGTTGCACAATCAAATTCAATGTGTCTACTTCAACTTTGATGTTTGGAGTGAGAGCTAATTCAACTTTTTTGAGCATGTGATATGAGGCTACATTATAGGTCACTTTTGACCTATACCATTGATCAAGTGATTTTTCCAAACTTCAAAAATGCATAACTCTATCATGCAACTTCATCATAAGCATTAGCATTGGGATCATACCTTGGCACCCTCCTTACCCCTCTTTCATTGGGTTTGTTTTGGGAGAGATCACCAAGCACTTTGTGATTATATCATACTTGTATTTTATCATTTTTACTAACCAAAATACCAAAAATATGTCTTTGTATTTGCCTAACTCTTTTGTAGGTAGGGCATGATCTCATTGATTCATCAAGTCCATATCTAGGGTTTGAGACCCTCGTGAACAAAGAGCACAACCATGAATTGATTCAAGAATGGTTATGAACATCATATATAAGTCCCAATGATCTCTACATGTTATATTGATCAAGTTTTCTTCAATAGTTTGAGGGTGATTTGCCTTGGAAACCCTAGTTTGATTGGGTATCCTGAGTAACTTCTCCAACAAGCTAATTCACCAATTGATCAAATTTCTCAAGGGACACTTCAAAATTCATCATCTTATGCATTTATGATCTACCATAAGCCAAGAAAGTCAAGAGAATTGGAGGTTAGCAAGTTGGTTGGTGGTGATTGGCCAGATGAATTCATCTGATCAAAACTGGGTCTCCCTACACCCTATCTCCTACAATTTTCACCATATGAAAATAATTCCAAGAGCAAACTTACTCTAAATGACATTCTAAACAACTTTCATGTTGAGACATAGAGATAGTTTTGCTTGGAAAATCATTTTCTATGTTGAAACATTATAGGTCATTTTGTCTAAACCCTAATTTGAAAGTCAACTTTCCAAGGCCATAACTTGCTCAATTTTTATGAGATGATAGATTTACAAGTTGCACAATCAAATTCAATGTGTCTACTTCAACTTTGATGTTTGGAGTGAGAGCTAATTCAACTTTTTTGAGCATGTGATATGAGGCTACATTATAGGTCACTTTTGACCTATACCATTGATCAAGTGATTTTTCCAAACTTCAAAAATGCATAACTCTATCATGCAACTTCATCATAAGCATTAGCATTGGGATCATACCTTGGCACCCTCCTTACCCCTCTTTCATTGGGTTTGTTTTGGGAGAGATCACCAAGCACTTTGTGATTATATCATACTTGTATTTTATCATTTTTACTAACCAAAATACCAAAAATATGTCTTTGTATTTGCCTAACTCTTTTGTAGGTAGGGCATGATCTCATTGATTCATCAAGTCCATATCTAGGGTTTGAGACCCTCGTGAACAAAGAGCACAACCATGAATTGATGCAAGAATGGTTATGAACATCATATATAAGTCCCAATGATCTCTACATGTTATATTGATCAAGTTTTCTTCAATAGTTTGAGGGTGATTTGCCTTGGAAACCCTAGTTTGATTGGGTATCCTGAGTAACTTCTCCAACAAGCTAATTCACCAATTGATCAAATTTCTCAAGGGACATTTCAAAATTCATCATCTTATGCATTTATGATCTACCATAAGCCAAGAAAGTCAAGAGAATTGGAGGTTAGCAAGTTGGTTGGTGGTGATTGGCCAGATGAATTCATCTGATCAAAACTGGGTCTCCCTACACCCTATCTCCTACAATTTTCACCATATGAAAATAATTCCAAGAGCAAACTTACTCTAAATGACATTCTAAACAACTTTCATGTTGAGACATAGAGATAGTTTTGCTTGGAAAATCATTTTCTATGTTGAAACATTATAGGTCATTTTGTCTAAACCCTAATTTGAAAGTCAACTTTCCAAGGCCATAACTTGCTCAATTTTTATGAGATGATAGATTTACAAGTTGCACAATCAAATTCAATGTGTCTACTTCAACTTTGATGTTTGGAGTGAGAGCTAATTCAACTTTTTTGAGCATGTGATATGAGGCTACACTATAGGTCACTTTTGACCTATACCATTGATCAAGTGATTTTTCCAAACTTCAAAAATGCATAACTCTATCATGCAACTTCATCATAAGCATTAGCATTGGGATCATACCTTGGCACCCTCCTTACCCCTCTTTCATTGGGTTTGTTTTAGGAGAGATCACCAAGCACTTTGTGATTATATCATACTTGTATTTTATCATTTCTACTAACCAAAATACCAAAAATATGTCTTTGTATTTGCCTAACTCTTTTGTAGGTAGGCCATGATCTCATTGATTCATCAAGTCCATATCTAGGGTTTGAGACCCTCTTGAACAAAGAGCACAACCATGAATTGATGCAAGAATGGTTATGAACATCATATATAAGTCCCAATGATCTCTACATGTTATATTGATCAAGTTTTCTTCAATAGTTTGAGGGTGATTTGCCTTGGAAACCCTAGTTTGATTGGGTATCCTGAGTAACTTCTCCAACAAGCTAATTCACCAATTGATCAAATTTCTCAAGGGACACTTCAAAATTCATCATCTTATGCATTTATGATCTACCATAAGCCAAGAAAGTCAAGAGAATTGGAGGTTAGCAAGTTGGTTGGTGGTGATTGGCCAGATGAATTCATCTGATCAAAACTGGGTCTCCCTACACCCTATCTCCTACAATTTTCACCATATGAAAATAATTCCAAGAGCAAACTTACTCTAAATGACATTCTAAACAACTTTCATGTTGAGACATAGAGATAGTTTTGCTTGGAAAATCATTTTCTATGTTGAAACATTATAGGTCATTTTGTCTAAACCCTAATTTGAAAGTCAACTTTCCAAGGCCATAACTTGCTCAATTTTTATGAGATGATAGATTTACAAGTTGCACAATCAAATTCAATGTGTCTACTTCAACTTTGATGTTTGGAGTGAGAGCTAATTCAACTTTTTTGAGCATGTGATATGAGGCTACACTATAGGTCACTTTTGACCTATACCATTGATCAAGTGATTTTTCCAAACTTCAAAAATGCATAACTCTATCATGCAACTTCATCATAAGCATTAGCATTGGGATCATACCTTGGCACCCTCCTTACCCCTCTTTCATTGGGTTTGTTTTGGGAGAGATCACCAAGCACTTTGTGATTATATCATACTTGTATTTTATCATTTTTACTAACCAAAATACCAAAAATATGTCTTTGTATTTGCCTAACTCTTTTGTAGGTAGGGCATGATCTCATTGATTCATCAAGTCCATATCTAGGGTTTGAGACCCTCGTGAACAAAGAGCACAACCATGAATTGATGCAAGAATGGTTATGAACATCATATATAAGTCCCAATGATCTCTACATGTTATATTGATCAAGTTTTCTTGAATAGTTTGAGGGTGATTTTCCTTGGAAACCCTAGTTTGATTAGGTATCCTGAGTAACTTCTCCATCAAGCTAATTCACCAATTGATCAAATTTCTCAAGGGACAATTCAAAATTCATCATCTTATGCATTTATTATCTACCATAAGCCAAGAAAGTCAAGAGAATTTGAGGTTAGCAAGTTGGTTGGTGGTGATTGGCCAGATGAATTCATTTGATCAAAACTGGGTCTCCCTACACCCTATCTCCTACAATTTTCACCATATGAAAATAATTCCAAGAGCAAACTTACTCTAAATGACATTCTAAACAACTTTCATGTTGAGACATAGAGATAGTTTTGCTTGGAAAATCATTTTCTATGTTGAAACATTATAGGTCATTTTGTCTAAACCCTAATTTGAGAGTAAACTTTCCAAGGCCATAACTTGCTCAATTTTTATAAGATGATAGATTTACAAGTTGCACAATCAAATTCAATGTGTCTACTTCAACTTTGATGTTTGGAGTGAGAGCTAATTCAACTTTTTTGAGCATGTGATATGAGGCTACATTATAGGTCACTTTTGACCTATACCATTGATCAAGTGATTTTTCCAAACTTCAAAAATGCATAACTCTATCATGCAACTTCATCATAAGCATTAGCATTGGGATCATACCTTGGCACCCTCCTTACCCCTCTTTCATTGGGTTTGTTTTGGGAGAGATCACCAAGCACTTTGTGATTATATCATACTTGTATTTTATCATTTCTACTAACCAAAATACCAAAAATATGTCTTTGTATTTGCCTAACTCTTTTGTAGGTAGGGCATGATCTCATTGATTCATCAAGTCCATATCTAGGGTTTGAGACCCTCGTGAACAAAGAGCACAACCATGAATTGATGCAAGAATGGTTATGAACATCATATATAAGTCCCAATGATCTCTACATGTTATATTGATCAAGTTTTCTTCAATAGTTTGAGGGTGATTTGCCTTGGAAACCCTAGTTTGATTGGGTATCCTGAGTAACTTCTCCAACAAGCTAATTCACCAATTGATCAAATTTCTCAAGGGACACTTCAAAATTCATCATCTTATGCATTTATGATCTACCATAAGCCAAGAAAGTCAAGAGAATTGGAGGTTAGCAAGTTGGTTGGTGGTGATTGGCCAGATGAATTCATCTGATCAAAACTGGGTCTCCCTACACCCTATCTCCTACAATTTTCACCATATGAAAATAATTCCAAGAGCAAACTTACTCTAAATGACATTCTAAACAACTTTCATGTTGAGACATAGAGATAGTTTTGCTTGGAAAATCATTTTCTATGTTGAAACATTATAGGTCATTTTGTCTAAACCCTAATTTGAGAGTCAACTTTCCAAGGCCATAACTTGCTCAATTTTTATAAGATGATAGATTTACAAGTTGCACAATCAAATTCAATGTGTCTACTTCAACTTTGATGTTTGGAGTGAGAGCTAATTCAACTTTTTTGAGCATGTGATATGAGGCTACATTATAGGTCACTTTTGACCTATACCATTGATCAAGTGATTTTTCCAAACTTCAAAAATGCATAACTCTATCATGCAACTTCATCATAAGCATTAGCATTGGGATCATACCTTGGCACCCTCCTTACCCCTCTTTCATTGGGTTTGTTTTAGGAGAGATCACCAAGCACTTTGTGATTATATCATACTTGTATTTTATCATTTCTACTAACCAAAATACCAAAAATATGTCTTTGTATTTGCCTAACTCTTTTGTAGGTAGGGCATGATCTCATTGATTCATCAAGTCCATATCTAGGGTTTGAGACCCTCGTGAACAAAGAGCACAACCATGAATTGATGCAAGAATGGTTATGAACATCATATATAAGTCCCAATGATCTCTACATGTTATATTGATCAAGTTTTCTTCAATAGTTTGAGGGTGATTTGCCTTGGAAACCCTAGTTTGATTGGGTATCCTGAGTAACTTCTCCAACAAGCTAATTCACCAATTGATCAAATTTCTCAAGGGACACTTCAAAATTCATCATCTTATGCATTTATGATCTACCATAAGCCAAGAAAGTCAAGAGAATTGGAGGTTAGCAAGTTGGTTGGTGGTGATTGGCCAGATGAATTCATCTGATCAAAACTGGGTCTCCCTACACCCTATCTCCTACAATTTTCACCATATGAAAATAATTCCAAGAGCAAACTTACTCTAAATGACATTCTAAACAACTTTCATGTTGAGACATAGAGATAGTTTTGCTTGGAAAATCATTTTCTATGTTGAAACATTATAGGTCATTTTGTCTAAACCCTAATTTGAGAGTCAACTTTCCAAGGCCATAACTTGCTCAATTTTTATAAGATGATAGATTTACAAGTTGCACAATCAAATTCAATGTGTCTACTTCAACTTTGATGTTTGGAGTGAGAGCTAATTCAACTTTTTTGAGCATGTGATATGAGGCTACATTATAGGTCACTTTTGACCTATACCATTGATCAAGTGATTTTTCCAAACTTCAAAAATGCATAACTCTATCATGCAACTTCATCATAAGCATTAGCATTGGGATCATACCTTGGCACCCTCCTTACCCCTCTTTCATTGGGTTTGTTTTGGGAGAGATCACCAAGCACTTTGTGATTATATCATACTTGTATTTTATCATTTCTACTAACCAAAATACCAAAATATGTCTTTGTATTTGCCTAACTCTTTTGTAGGTAGGGCATGATCTCATTGATTCATCAAGTCCATATCTAGGGTTTGAGACCCTCGTGAACAAAGAGCACAACCATGAATTGATGCAAGAATGGTTATGAACATCATATATAAGTCCCAATGATCTCTACATGTTATATTGATCAAGTTTTCTTCAATAGTTTGAGGGTGATTTGCCTTGGAAACCCTAGTTTGATTGGGTATCCTGAGTAACTTCTCCAACAATCTAATTCACCATTTGATCAAATTTCTCAAGGGACACTTCAAAATTCATCATCTTATGCATTTATGATCTACCATAAGCCAAGAAAGTCAAGAGAATTGGAGGTTAGCAAGTTGGTTGGTGGTGATTGGCCAGATGAATTCATCTGATCAAAACTGGGTCTCCCTACACCCTATCTCCTACAATTTTCACCATATGAAAATAATTCCAAGAGCAAACTTACTCTAAATGACATTCTAAACAACTTTCATGTTGAGACATAGAGATAGTTTTGCTTGGAAAATCATTTTCTATGTTGAAACATTATAGGTCATTTTGTCTAAACCCTAATTTGAAAGTCAACTTTCCAAGGCCATAACTTGCTCAATTTTTATGAGATGATAGATTTACAAGTTGCACAATCAAATTCAATGTGTCTACTTCAACTTTGATGTTTGGAGTGAGAGCTAATTCAACTTTTTTGAGCATGTGATATGAGGCTACACTATAGGTCACTTTTGACCTATACCATTGATCAAGTGATTTTTCCAAACTTCAAAAATGCATAACTCTATCATGCAACTTCATCATAAGCATTAGCATTGGGATCATACCTTGGCACCCTCCTTACCCCTCTTTCATTGGGTTTGTTTTAGGAGAGATCACCAAGCACTTTGTGATTATATCATACTTGTATTTTATCATTTCTACTAACCAAAATACCAAAAATATGTCTTTGTATTTGCCTAACTCTTTTGTAGGTAGGGCATGATCTCATTGATTCATCAAGTCCATATCTAGGGTTTGAGACCCTCTTGAACAAAGAGCACAACCATGAATTGATGCAAGAATGGTAATGAACATCATATATAAGTCCCAATGATCTCTACATGTTATATTGATCAAGTTTTCTTCAATAGTTTGAGGGTGATTTGCCTTGGAAACCCTAGTTTGATTGGGTATCCTGAGTAACTTCTCCAATAATCTAATTCACCAATTGATCAAATTTCTCAAGGGTCACTTCAAAATTCATCATCTTATGCATTTATGATCTACCATAAGCCAAGAAAGTCAAGAGAATTGGAGGTTAGCAAGTTGGTTGGTGGTGATTGGCCAGATGAATTCATCTGATCAAAACTGGGTCTCCCTACACCCTATCTCCTACAATTTTCACCATATGAAAATAATTCCAAGAGCAAACTTACTCTAAATGACATTCTAAACAACTTTCATGTTGAGACATAGAGATAGTTTTGCTTGGAAAATCATTTTCTATGTTGAAACATTATAGGTCATTTTGTCTAAACCCTAATTTGAAAGTCAACTTTCCAAGGCCATAACTTGCTCAATTTTTATGAGATGATAGATTTACAAGTTGCACAATCAAATTCAATGTGTCTACTTCAACTTTGATGTTTGGAGTGAGAGCTAATTCAACTTTTTTGAGCATGTGATATGAGGCTACATTATAGGTCACTTTTGACCTATACCATTGATCAAGTGATTTTTCCAAACTTCAAAATGCATAACTCTATCATGCAACTTCATCATAAGCATTAGCATTGGGATCATACCTTGGCACCCTCCTTACCCCTCTTTCATTGGTTTGTTTTGGAGAGATCACCAAGCACTTTGTGATTATATCATACTTGTATTTTATCATTTCTACTAACCAAAATACCAAAATATGTCTTTGTATTTGCCTAACTCTTTTGTAGGTAGGGCATGATCTCATTGATTCATCAAGTCCATATCTAGGGTTTGAGACCCTCGTGAACAAAGAGCACAACCATGAATTGATGCAAGAATGGTTATGAACATCATATATAAGTCCCAATGATCTCTACATGTTATATTGATCAAGTTTTCTTCAATAGTTTGAGGGTGATTTGCCTTGGAAACCCTAGTTTGATTGGGTATCCTGAGTAACTTCTCCAACAAGCTAATTCACCAATTGATCAAATTTCTCAAGGGACACTTCAAAATTCATCATCTTATGCATTTATGATCTACCATAAGCCAAGAAAGTCAAGAGAATTGGAGGTTAGCAAGTTGGTTGGTGGTGATTGGCCAGATGAATTCATCTGATCAAAACTGGGTCTCCCTACACCCTATCTCCTACAATTTTCACCATATGAAAATAATTCCAAGAGCAAACTTACTCTAAATGACATTCTAAACAACTTTCATGTTGAGACATAGAGATAGTTTTGCTTGGAAAATCATTTTCTATGTTGAAACATTATAGGTCATTTTGTCTAAACCCTAATTTGAGAGTCAACTTTCCAAGGCCATAACTTGCTCAATTTTTATAAGATGATTGATTTACAAGTTGCACAATCAAATTCAATATGTCTACTTCAACTTTGATGTTTGGAGTGAGAGCTAATTCAACTTTTTTGAGCATGTGATATGAGGCTACATTATAGGTCACTTTTGACCTATACCATTGATCAAGTGATTTTTCCAAACTTCAAAAATGCATAACTCTATCATGCAACTTCATCATAAGCATTAGCATTGGGATCATACCTTGGCACCCTCCTTACCCCTCTTTCATTATGTTTGTTTTAGGAGAGATCACCAAGCACTTTGTGATTATATCATACTTGTATTTTATCATTTCTACTAACCAAAATACCAAAAATATGTCTTTGTATTTGCCTAACTCTTTTGTAGGTAGGCCATGATCTCATTGATTCATCAAGTCCATATCTAGGGTTTGAGACCCTCTTGAACAAAGAGCACAACCATGAATTGATGCAAGAATGGTAATGAACATCATATATAAGTCCCAATGATCTCTACATGTTATATTGATCAAGTTTTCTTCAATAGTTTGAGGGTGATTTTCCTTGGAAACCCTAGTTTGATTAGGTATCCTGAGTAACTTCTCCAACAAGCTAATTCACCAATTGATCAAATTTCTCAAGGGACACTTCAAAATTCATCATCTTATGCATTTATGATCTACCATAAGCCAAGAAAGTCAAGAGAATTGGAGGTTAGCAAGTTGGTTGGTGGTGATTGGCCAGATGAATTCATCTGATCAAAACTGGGTCTCCCTACACCCTATCTCCTACAATTTTCACCATATGAAAATAATTCCAAGAGCAAACTTACTCTAAATGACATTCTAAACAACTTTCATGTTGAGACATGGAGATAGTTTTGCTTGGAAAATCATTTTCTATGTTGAAACATTATAGGTCATTTTGTCTAAACCCTAATTTGAGAGTAAACTTTCCAAGGCCATAACTTTCTCAATTTTTATGAGATGATAGATTTACAAGTTGCACAATCAAATTCAATGTGTCTACTTCAACTTTGATGTTTGGAGTGAGAGCTAATTCAACTTTTTTGAGCATGTGATATGAGGCTACATTATAGGTCACTTTTGACCTATACCATTGATCAAGTGATTTTTCCCAACTTCAAAAATGCATAACTCTATCATGCAACTTCATCATAAGCATTAGCATTGGGATCATACCTTGGCACCCTCCTTACCCCTCTTTCATTGGGTTTGTTTTGGGAGAGATCACCAAGCACTTTGTGATTATATCATACTTGTATTTTATCATTTCTACTAACCAAAATACCAAAAAATATGTCTTTGTATTTGCCTAACTCTTTTGTAGGTAGGGCATGATCTCATTGATTCATCAAGTCCATATCTAGGGTTTGAGACCCTCGTGAACAAAGAGCACAACCATTAATTGATGCAAGAATGGTTATGAACATCATATATTGATCAAGTTTTCTTCAATAGTTTGAGGGTGATTTGCCTTGGAAACCCTAGTTTGATTGGTATCCTGAGTAACTTCTCCAACAAGCTAATTCACCAATTGATCAAATTTCTCAAGGGACACTTCAAAATTCATCATCTTATGCATTTATGATCTACCATAAGCCAAGAAAGTCAAGAGAATTGGAGGTTAGCAAGTTGGTTGGTGGTGATTGGCCAGATGAATTCATCTGATCAAAACTGGGTCTCCCTACACCCTATCTCCTACAATTTTCACCATATGAAAATAATTCCAAGAGCAAACTTACTCTAAATGACATTTTAAACAACTTCATGTTGAGACATAGAGATAGTTTTGCTTGGAAAATCATTTTCTATGTTGAAACATTATAGGTCATTTTGTCTAAACCCTAATTTGAGAGTCAACTTTCCAAGGCCATAACTTGCTCAATTTTTATAAGATGATAGATTTACAAGTTGCACAATCAAATTCAATGTGTCTACTTCAACTTTGATGTTTGGAGTGAGAGCTAATTCAACTTTTTTGAGCATGTGATATGAGGCTACATATAAGGTCACTTTTGACCTATACCATTGATCAAGTGATTTTTCCAAACTTCAAAATGCATAACTCTATCATGCAACTTCATCATAAGCATTAGCATTGGGATCATACCTTGGCACCCTCCTTACCCCTCTTTCATTGGGTTTGTTTTGGAGAGATCACCAAGCACTTTGTGATTATATCATACTTGTATTTTATCATTTCTACTAACCAAAATACCAAAATATGTCTTTGTATTTGCCTAACTCTTTTGTAGGTAGGGCATGATCTCATTGATTCATCAAGTCCATATCTAGGGTTTGAGACCCTCGTGAACAAAGAGCACAACCATGAATTGATGCAAGAATGGTTATGAACATCATATATAAGTCCCAATGATCTCTACATGTTATATTGATCAAGTTTTCTTCAATAGTTTGAGGGTGATTTGCCTTGGAAACCCTAGTTTGATTGGGTATCCTGAGTAACTTCTCCAACAAGCTAATTCACCAATTGATCAAATTTCTCAAGGGACACTTCAAAATTCATCATCTTATGCATTTATGATCTACCATAAGCCAAGAAAGTCAAGAGAATTGGAGGTTAGCAAGGTGGTTGGTGGTGATTGGCAGATGAATTCATCTGATCAAAACTGGGTCTCCCTAGACCCTATCTCCTACAATTTTCACCATATGAAAATAATTCCAAGAGCAAACTTACTCTAAATGACATTCTAAACAACTTTCATGTTGAGACATAGAGATAGTTTTGCTTGGAAAATCATTTTCTATGTTGAAACATTATAGGTCATTTTGTCTAAACCCTAATTTGAGAGTCAACTTTCCAAGGCCATAACTTGCTCAAGTTTTTATAAGATGATAGATTTACAAGTTGCACAATCAAATTCAATGTGTCTACTTCAACTTTGATGTTTGGAGTGAGAGCTAATTCACTTTTTTGAGCATGTGATATGAGGCTACATTATAGGTCACTTTTGACCTATACCATTGATCAAGTGATTTTTCCAAACTTCAAAAATGCATAACTCTATCATGCAACTTCATCATAAGCATTAGCATTGGATCATACCTTGGCAACCCTCCTTACCCCTCTTTCATTGGGTTTGTTTTT